>NW_026287246.1:0-14472 GCF_023373465.1 Oncorhynchus keta | reverse complement strand
TGGTCAACCAGCTCAATGCTGGCCTCTCAGTGGCAATGCAGACCAGCTCGGGGTAGATTCTCCCCATAATGTTAGATTGAGATGATGCTGATGGATTAGCAGCAGGCAGGGAGATGGTGCATGTGGTCTCGGTCCAGCTACAGGGCACTAATGGACAGCTTTGATGGAAAGGCTGAGCCAAGGTAGTGCGTGAACATGATTAAGCCCTAATGGAGCCTTTGACCAATGAGTTCCTTAATGTCATTGTGGAGAGTATGGACATAATGGCAGAGAACTTCAAAGTTCTTTGATTTAACCAAGAATATTAAAATCTTGGGGTCTCATTTTCTATCTAAACTTCAACCTGAACTTGATGTTTCACCTGGAAAAGAAGAGCCCACTCACTCTCTCAAAAGACTCTGGACCTTTTACCAGTGCAGTGTCCAGAAACTTTCAGACTCTCTCTCTAGCCCTGACTTCCAGTCTAACGCCCCTGCAGCGGTGAGCACCATACTTATGAAGAAGGTCAGCAGCTCTTCTGGTGTGCTTATTTCCTGAAGGCATTCTTGTGTTGCTCCCATAGTTCTGACGCCTGTAACCTCCACAACCAAAGGGATTATTAATACATTTATGGGAGACATGGAGGCCATAGCACAGTCATGTGAAGCATGTGTTGAGCCAGCTTCTCTCAATAACCAAGAGACAGAGTTTTTCATAGAGGAGTGTCTTCTCTGCAGCCCACAGAGTCTATGGCCGTATGGACTTCCTTACACTTTTGCTCCAGATCAAGGCGTGGCTAAAGATGCTCCTCTTGGGAGTTTTCAGACACTCTGCAAAAGGACAATGTTTCCACTGGTGAGGAGCAATTACCCACCACCCAACTCAGTAGAGTTCCCAGTGAGAGCCAACCTTTACCAGCTATCTGTCTTCCTGATCTAGACGACAGCAATCAAGGGGTGCTCAGCAGCCTTGTGAACATCTTTAAGAAAGAGGTCTCAAAAGTGGAGAGCAAATCTTCAACAGTAGCAAGTTCCCTTGGGTGGTTTGTGGATGGTGTTCTCACTATTTCCCAGTCCCCCTCAACATTTCCGGACTTGAGTCTTCAATTTTCTGAACTGAGCTCAGGAGAGAGTGTAATATTCACACAGTCATCGGCTAGTCTGAGTCAGAGCAATCAAATTCCTCTAGCAAGGAATTCCAGGCAAAATAGGCTATTATGACATCCAGTAATTTCCTTATTATACAGGATAGCCATACTGTCTTCAGGAAGGTCTTCGGACTGACTTGTCATCTGGCTTATCATCAGAGATTGCATTCACATACCTTAAGGGAAGAATTCGGCAGTACCTGTATGGTTAGTGAGAAAGTCCATATTGCAAATGTACGGTCCCTTACTAGACGTCCGAAATCGTTTGTAAAATTCGCGGACGGCGTCGGGCCGAGCGGCAGGGCCGGACCTACCAGGAAGTCATCAAATGAACGTTGTCGGACATTCGGTTTCCGTTTTACAAAAATAATAAGATTTATGTCATTTTTCCCATGTCCCGGAAATTCCCACAAGAGGGCATAAGCAATCATATGGCTATTGCTACAAAACATCACGATTCACGACGGGGCCTTATCTCGAAAACTGAAAATATTTAGAAGCCGAAACTCGGTGAGCGTAGGGCGGCATAATGGGCAGTTGGCCCCGAACAAGATGGCGTCTAGGCCTCAACGGTTTTTGAGTTATGGCCATTTATCTGGGATTAAAGGTCCAAAATGAAAATAGAGAAATTATTTTTCCACTTCACGTCAAAGTCAAGGAGCCTCCGGTGTCAATAAAAAAGAACCAGCCATTTATCTATCGTCATTTAAGAGAAATCGTACAACGACACCTTGGTGATGTTCACGGATAGGTGTTTTTTTTTTTTTTTCGGTTACAGATCCAGTTGCAGGTTGTTCTTACGAATCTTTTTTAAAGTGTGCTGCGGAGCTCTGCGAGATTTCTGTGATTTTCTATGATTTTCTGAAATAACACACACTCACTAAACCCTCCGTAAATAACTCAGTTCTTAACGTAAAGACTTAAAACTCAGGATTCTGTAAAGGCATACCCCAATCATGATATGAGTTTATTTATAGCTTCCTGTGCCAACCGGAAGTGCCTTTAATGGTGTCACAGTGGCAGTTTCCATGGGTTAAAAAGGTCAGATCTTTTCAAAACTTCATATGTGTGACTAGGTAACCCTCATGAACTGTAAATCAGTCATTTCTCCCAACAGATGTCAAAGAAAATCTCTCACACGCACACACAGCAAGGATGGAGTGAAAAGTGCGGTTCTCAAAGACACAGAGAGCAGGCAATGGCATAAACATAATAATCTCTAGGCCGTGCCGAGTTCAACGAGATATCCCGCTTGACCGTAGCTCGCTCGGTCTAAGCGCAGCGACCATTAGAAAATTAGGCCCAAAATGAAGCCTGCCCCACAACGTCATTTGCTTTTGGGTGACAGTGAGAGAACCGTTAGGGTGAGAAGCACAATTCGACCTCAGGTACGTTCCTAAGGTCCTTCCGATCCGTGCAAGCCTAACGTTGACCGTGTGGCATTAACCCTTAATAGTTAAAAGAAGGTGTTTACTTCAAAGAGTTTGCATTGACTTCTCTCCCCATAGGAATACATTGCCTTTACCCCTAAATTCAACCTGAAGTCTATATGGGTTATGAATGCCGTATGAACCTGTCTTTGGTAACAGTCCATCAGGCCAGTATGAGGTCTACCTGTGTTGATTCTAAGCTTCCTGGACCAACCGGAAGTGGTTAAAATCACCCTAAAAGTGTTTTTCCATTACCTGCCTGCAGTTTGATAGACATAGTGCATTCAACCCTGTGTAAATCAGTCAATTCTTAACGTAAGGACTTAAAACTCAGGATTCTGTAAAAGCATAGCCCAGTGAGGATATGTGTTGACTTATAGCTTCCTGTGACAACCGGAAGTGCCTTAATTGGTGTCTCAGGGGCTGTTTCGAGGGGTTAAAAAAGTCAGATCTGTCCAAAACTTCATATGTGTGATTAGGCAACCCCCATGAACTGTAAATCAGTCATTTTTCCCATAAAATTTCAAAGGAAAACTAAATCACACAGACACACAACTTGGAAGGAGGGACGTATTGGGGTTTGTAGAGACAGACAGTGCCTCCAATAGTTAGCTTTGTTCGAGCTAAAAAGAACCGTCAGACCTAGAGTTCCAAACTTTAGAAACCTGTTCTAGACCTCGGGTCGATAGTGCGTGGTGAGTTAGGTGGCTCTAGAAGGTTCTCGGACCGAGAAATAGCCTCGTACATTTGCAATGACTTCAATTCATTTTGACCATTACGAAAATGGCGACATTTAGAAAAGTCTCAGAGACACAAGACTAGGTGCATTGAAACCGGCTCGGCCCATAGAGACGGACCCCAACGTTTCGGTCCGATAGCTCATTCAAGGACCCCATAGCAAGGCATGGAAAAAAAGTGGATTTTCAGCACCAATTAGGGTTTTACTCGGGCACCGAAGGACCTATCGAGCCGAAACTCGGGATTCGGGGTCGCCTCACATAGGCCTTCACATAATGTCCGACCTGGACCCGCAGCTAGAACGTAACTATGTGTTTTACGTTTTTATTATGTTTTAAACTAATGGCGCTGTGAATTATGGGCCTGCTCTGACATATATGATAGTTGGCTTCTAAATGAGTTGGAAAAAGTGGGTTTGGTGTCAATTGGTATCAGTTTGGTGTCAAAATGACATCTAATTGACTGATGGACACTGACTTGCTAGTTGACTTTTGTACATTTGCAATATGTTTAAACGGAGAGGGACCATCACCAAAATGGCATTCTGAAATCAACACAAAAATGGCATCACCATAGTCTCCAGACTGTGCAGAGTTCAACGAGACGCCCCGCTTGACCGTAGCTCGCTCTGAGTGCAGTGACCTTGAAAAAAAGCAGAACCAAAATGAAGCCTGGCCCTCAATGTCATTTGCTTTTGGGTGACAGTGAGAGAACCGTTAGGGTGAGAAGCACAATTCGACCTCGGTACGTTCCTAAGGTCCTCCCGATCCGTGCAAGCCTAACCTTGACCCTGTGGCATTAACCCTTAATAGTTAAAAGAAGGTGTTTACATCAAAGAGTTTGCATTGACTTCTCTCCCCATAGGAATACATTGCCTGCACCTCTAAATTCAACCTGAAGCCTATGTGGGTTATGAATGCCTTATGAACCTGTCTTCTATGACAGTCCATCAGACCACTATGAGGTCTACCTGTGTCGATTCTAAGCTTCCTGGAGCAACCGGAAGTGGTTAGATTGACCCAAAAGGAGTTTTGATGTACATAACCTTCAAAGGTGAAAATGACTGCATTCAACACTGTGTAGATCATAGATCAGTCAATTCTTAACTTAAAGACTTAAAACTCAGGATTCTGTAAGTGTTTATGTCAATCAAGACATGTGTTTACTTATAGCTTCCTGTGCCAACCGGAAGTGCCTTTAATTGGGTCACACTGTCTGTTTTGAAGGGTTAGAAAAGTCACATCTCTCCAAAACTTCATATGTGTGACCAGGTAACCCTCCTAAACTGTAAATCAGTCATTTCTCCCAGCAGATGTCAAAGAAAAGCTCTCACACGCACACACAGCAAGGATGGAGTGAAAAAGTGTGGTTCTTAAAGACACAGAGAGCAGGCAATGGCATAAACATAATGTCTAGGCCGTGCCGAGTTCAACGAGATATCCCGCTTGACCGTAGCTCGCTCGGTCTGAGCGCAGCGACCATTAGAAAAGTAGGCCCAAAATGAAGCCTGCCCCACAACGTCATTTGCTTTTGGGTGACAGTGAGAGAACCGTTAGGGTGAGAAGCACAATTCGACCTCAGGTACGTTCCTAAGGTCCTTCCGATCCGTGCAAGCCTAACGTTGACCGTGTGGCATTAACCCTTAATAGTTAAAAGAAGGTGTTTACTTCAAATAGTTTGCATTGACTTCTCTCCCCATAGGAATACATTGCCTGCACCCCTAAATTCAACCTGAAGTCTATATGGGTTATGAATGCCGTATGAACCTGTCTTTGATAACAGTCCATCAGGCCAGTATGAGGTCTACCTGTGTTGATTCTAGGCTTCCTGGACCAACCGGAAGTGGTTAAAATCACCCTAAAAGTGTTTTTCCATTACCTGCCTGCAGTTTGATAGACATAGTGCATTCAACCCTGTGTAAATCAGTCAATTCTTAACGTAAGGACTTAAAACTCAGGATTCTGTAAAAGCATAGCCCAGTGAGGATATGTGTTGACTTATAGCTTCCTGTGACAACCGGAAGTGCCTTAATTGGTGTCTCAGGGGCTGTTTCGAGGGGTTAAAAAAGTCAGATCTGTCCAAAACTTCATATGTGTGATTAGGCAACCCCCATGAACTGTAAATCAGTCATTTTTCCCATAAAATTTCAAAGGAAAACTAAATCACACAGACACACAACTTGGAAGGAGGGACGTATTGGGGGTTGTAGAGACAGACAGTGCCTCCAATAGTTAGCTTTGTTCGAGCTAAAAAAGAACCGTCAGACCTAGAGTTCCGAAACTTTAGAAACCTGTTCTAGACCTCGGGTTGATAGTGCGTGGTGAGTTAGGTGGCTCTAGAAGGTTCTCGGACCGAGAAATAGCCTCGTACATTTGCAATGACTTCAATTCATTTTGACCATTACAAAAATGGCGACATTTAGAAAAGTCTCAGAGACACAAGACTAGGTGCATTGAAACCGGCTCGGCCCATAGAGACGGACCCCAACGTTTCGGTCCGATAGCTCATTCAAGGACCCCATAGCAAGGCATGGAAAAAATGGATTTTCAGCACCAATTAGGGTTTTACTCGGGCACCGAAGGACCTATTGAGCCGAAACTCGGGATTCGGGGTCGCCTCACATAGGCCTTCACATAATGTCTGACCTGGACCCGCAGCTAGAACGTAACTATGTGTTTTACGTTTTTATTATGTTTTAAACTAATGGCGCTGTGAATTATGGGCCTGCTCTGACATATGTGATAGTTGGCTTCTAAATGAGTTGGAAAAAGTGGGTTTGGTGTCAATTGGTATCAGTTTGGTGTCAGAATGACATCTAATTGACTGGTGGACACTGACTTGCTAGTTGACTTTTGTACATTAGCAATATGTTTAAACGGAGAGGGACCATCACCAAAATGGCATTCTGAAATCAACACAAAAAATGGCATCACCATAGTCTCCAGGCTGTGCAGAGTTCAACGAGACGCCCCGCTTGACCGTAGCTCGCTCTGAGTGCAGTGACCTTGAAAAAAGAACCAAAATGAAGCCTGGCCCTCAATGTCATTTGCTTTTGGGTGACAGTGAGAGAACCGTTAGGGTGAGAAGCACAATTCGACCTCGGGTACGTTCCTAAGGTCCTCCCGATCCGTGCAAGCCTAACCTTGACCCTGTGGCATTAACCCTTAATAGTTAAAAGAAGGTGTTTACATCAAAGAGTTTGCATTGACTTCTCTCCCCATAGGAATACATTGCCTGCACCTCTAAATTCAACCTGAAGCCTATGTGGGTTATGAATGCCTTATGAACCTGTCTTCTATGACAGTCCATCAGACCACTATGAGGTCTACCTGTGTCGATTCTAAGCTTCCTGGAGCAACCGGAAGTGGTTAGATTGACCCAAAAGGAGTTTTGATGTACATAACCTTCAAAGGTGAAAATGACTGCATTCAACACTGTGTAGATCATAGATCAGTCAATTCTTAACTTAAAGACTTAAAACTCAGGATTCTGTAAGTGTTTATGTCAATCAAGACATGTGTTTACTTATAGCTTCCTGTGCCAACCGGAAGTGCCTTTAATTGGGTCACACTGTCTGTTTTGAAGGGTTAGAAAAGTCACATCTCTCCAAAACTTCATATGTGTGACCAGGTAACCCTCCTAAACTGTAAATCAGTCATTTCTCCCAGCAGATGTCAAAGAAAAGCTCTCACACGCACACACAGCAAGGATGGAGTGAAAAAGTGTGGTTCTTAAAGACACAGAGAGCAGGCAATGGCATAAACATAATGTCTAGGCCGTGCCGAGTTCAACGAGATATCCCGCTTGACCGTAGCTCGCTCGGTCTGAGCGCAGCGACCATTAGAAAAGTAGGCCCAAAATGAAGCCTGCCCCACAACGTCATTTGCTTTTGGGTGACAGTGAGAGAACCGTTAGGGTGAGAAGCACAATTCGACCTCAGGTATGTTCCTAAGGTCCTTCCGATCCGTGCAAGCCTAACGTTGACCGTGTGGCATTAACCCTTAATAGTTAAAAGAAGGTGTTTACTTCAAATAGTTTGCATTGACTTCTCTCCCCATAGGAATACATTGCCTGCACCCCTAAATTCAACCTGAAGTCTATATGGGTTATGAATGCCGTATGAACCTGTCTTTGATAACAGTCCATCAGGCCAGTATGAGGTCTACCTGTGTTGATTCTAGGCTTCCTGGACCAACCGGAAGTGGTTAAAATCACCCTAAAAGTGTTTTTCCATTACCTGCCTGCAGTTTGATAGACATAGTGCATTCAACCCTGTGTAAATCAGTCAATTCTTAACGTAAGGACTTAAAACTCAGGATTCTGTAAAAGCATAGCCCAGTGAGGATATGTGTTGACTTATAGCTTCCTGTGACAACCGGAAGTGCCTTAATTGGTGTCTCAGGGGCTGTTTCGAGGGGTTAAAAAGTCAGATCTGTCCAAAACTTCATATGTGTGATTAGGCAACCCCCATGAACTGTAAATCAGTCATTTTTCCCATAAAATTTCAAAGGAAAACTAAATCACACAGACACACAACTTGGAAGGAGGGACGTATTGGGGGTTGTAGAGACAGACAGTGCCTCCAATAGTTAGCTTTGTTCGAGCTAAAAAAGAACCGTCAGACCTAGAGTTCCGAAACTTTAGAAACCTGTTCTAGACCTCGGGTCGATAGTGCGTGGTGAGTTAGGTGGCTCTAGAAGGTTCTCGGACCGAGAAATAGCCTCGTACATTTGCAATGACTTCAATTCATTTTGACCATTACAAAAATGGCGACATTTAGAAAAGTCTCAGAGACACAAGACTAGGTGCATTGAAACCGGCTCGGGCCATAGAGACGGACCCCAACGTTTCGGTCCGATAGCTCATTCAAGGACCCCATAGCAAGGCATGGAAAAAATTGGATTTTCAGCACCAATTAGGGTTTTACTCGGGCACCGAAGGACCTATCGAGCCGAAACTCGGGATTCGGGGTCGCCTCACATAGGCCTTCACATAATGTCTGACCTGGACCCGCAGCTAGAACGTAACTATGTGTTTTACGTTTTTATTATGTTTTAAACTAATGGCGCTGTGAATTATGGGCCTGCTCTGACATATGTGATAGTTGGCTTCTAAATGAGTTGGAAAAAGTGGGTTTGGTGTCAATTGGTATCAGTTTGGTGTCAGAATGACATCTAATTGACTGGTGGACACTGACTTGCTAGTTGACTTTTGTACATTAGCAATATGTTTAAACGGAGAGGGACCATCACCAAAATGGCATTCTGAAATCAACACAAAAAATGGCATCACCATAGTCTCCAGGCTGTGCAGAGTTCAACGAGACGCCCCGCTTGACCGTAGCTCGCTCTGAGTGCAGCGACCTTGAAAAAAAAAGAAGGCGCAAAAGGAAGGCTGGCCCTCAATGTCATTTGCTTTTGGGTGACAGTGAGAGAACCGTTAGGGTGAGAAGCACAATTCGACCTCAGGTACGTTCCTGAGGTCCTCCCGATCCGTGCAAGCCTAACCTTGACCATGTGGCATTAACCCTTAACAGTTAAAATAAGGTGTTTACTTCAAACAGTTTGCATTGACTTCTCTCCCCATAGGAATACATTGCCTGCACCTCTAAATTCAACCTGAGGCCTATGTGGGTTATGAATGCCTTATGAACCTGTCTTCTATGACAGTCCATCAGCTCACTATGAGGTCTACCTGTGCCGATTCTAAGCTTCCTGAAGCAACCGGAAGTGGTTAAATTGACCCAAAAGGTGTTTTGATGTACATAACCTTCAAAGGTGAAAATGACTACATTCAACCCTGTGTAGATCGTAGATCAGTCAATTCTTAACTTAAAGACTTAAAACTCAGGATTCTGTAAGTTTCTATGTCAATCAAGACATGGGTTTACTTATAGCTTCCTGTGCCAACCGGAAGTGCCTTTAATGATGTCACAGTGGCAGTTTCCAAGGGTTAAAAAGGTCAGATCTTTTCAAAACTTCATATGTGTGACTAGGTAACCCTCATGAACTGTAAATCAGTCATTTCTCCCAACAGATGTCAAAGAAAAGCTCTCACACGCACACACAGCAAGGCTGGAGTGAAAAAGTGCGGTTCTCAAAGACACAGAGAGCAGGCAATGGCATAAACATAATCTCTAGGCCGTGCCGAGTTCAACGAGATATCCCGCTTGACCGTAGCTCGCTCGGTCTGAGCGCAGCGACCATTAGAAAAGTAGGCCCAAAATGAAGCCTGCCCCACAACGTCATTTGCTTTTGGGTGACAGTGAGAGAACCGTTAGGGTGAGAAGCACAATTCGACCTCAGGTATGTTCCTAAGGTCCTTCCGATCCGTGCAAGCCTAACGTTGACCGTGTGGCATTAACCCTTAATAGTTAAAAGAAGGTGTTTACTTCAAAGAGTTTGCATTGACTTCTCTCCCCATAGGAATACATTGCCTGCACCCCTAAATTCAACCTGAAGTCTATATGGGTTATGAATGCCGTATGAACCTGTCTTTGGTAACAGTCCATCAGGCCAGTATGAGGTCTACCTGTGTTGATTCTAAGCTTCCTGGACCAACCGGAAGTGGTTAAAATCACCCTAAAAGTGTTTTTCCATTACCTGCCTGCAGTTTGATAGACATAGTGCATTCAACCCTGTGTAAATCAGTCAATTCTTAACGTAAGGACTTAAAACTCAGGATTCTGTAAAAGCATAGCCCAGTGAGGATATGTGTTGACTTATAGCTTCCTGTGACAACCGGAAGTGCCTTAATTGGTGTCTCAGGGGCTGTTTCGAGGGGTTAAAAAGTCAGATCTGTCCAAAACTTCATATGTGTGATTAGGCAACCCCATGAACTGTAAATCAGTCATTTTTCCCATAAAATTTCAAAGGAAAACTAAATCACACAGACACACAACTTGGAAGGAGGGACGTATTGGGGTTTGTAGAGACAGACAGTGCCTCCAATAGTTAGCTTTGTTCGAGCTAAAAAATGAACCGTCAGACCTAGAGTTCAAACTTTAGAATCCTGTTCTAGACCTCAGGTCGATAGTGCGTGGTGAGTTACGTGGCTCTAGACGGTTCTCGGACCGAGAAACAGCTTCGTACATTTGCAATGACTTCAATTCATTTTGACCATTACGAAAATGGCGACATTTAGAAATGTCTCAGAGACACAAGACTAGGTGCATTGCGACCGTCTCGGCCCATATAGTGACAGACCCCAACGTTTCTGTCCGATAGCTCATTCAAGGACCCCGTAGCAAGTCATGGAAAAAGTGGATTTTCAGCACCAATTAGGGTTTTGCTCGGACACCAAATGACCGATCGAGCCGAAACTTAGGATTCGGGGTCGCCTCAGCTAGGCCTACACGTAACATAAGAAATGGACCCGCAGCTAGAACGTAACTACATGTTTTATGTTTTTTTATGGTTTGAACCAAAGGCGTTGTGAATTTTGGGCCAGCTCTGAAGTGTGTGATAGTTGGCTACTAAACAGGTTGGAAAAAGTGGGTTTAGTGTCAATTTGTATCAGTTTGGTGTCAGAATGACATCTAATTGACTAGTGGACACTGACTTGCTAGTTGACTTTTGTACATTAGCAATATGTTTAAACGGTGAGGTACCATCACCAAAAGTGACATTCTGAAATCAACCCTAACGAGCCATTGAGATGAACCAGAATCACTGCCCAGCCATCCTGTGTTCATCGGGCCAGTCAATTTCACATTCCTGCAGGATTTTTATAGCATGACAAATTCGTGATGGTACCTGCCCATTGAACCATATTGCAAATGCACAGTGACTTTGCAAAAGTGAGAAAACATAAACAAATGGACATGATGAAATCAACACAACGAGTGATGGAAATGTACAACTATCACTGCTCGGCCATCCTGTGTTCATCAGACCAGTTAATTTTGCATTTTTGAGCATGTCAAATTTCATATGGTAAATGCACATTGAAACATATTGCAAATGCACGTGCACTTACAATATGATTCTATAGTGAAAAAAAATCACCTAATGGAGATAATGAAATCAACACAACGAGTGATGGAAATGTACAACTATCACTGCCCGGCCATCCTGTGTTCCCATAGCGTGCATTAATATCAGAATGACCGGTAAATGCATTTACAACCATATTTTTATTTTTGGGTTACCAGTTGCACAACAATGCACGTGCATTTGCAATATGATTCTATAGTGAAAAACATCACCTAATGGACATGATGAAATCAACACAACGAGTGATGGAAATGTACAACTATCACTGCTCAGCCATCCTGTGTTCATCAGACCAGTCAATTTTGCATTTTTGAGCATGTCAAATTTCATATGGTAAATGCACATTGAAACATATTGCAAATGCGCGTGCACTTACAATATGATTCTATAGTGAAAAAACATCACCTAATGGACATGATGAAATCAACACAACGAGTGATGGAAATGTACAACTATCACTGCCCGGCCATCCTGTGTTCATAGCGACATGGACAATTTTGCCGGTAAATGCATTTACAACCATATTTTTATTTTTGGGTTACCAGTTGCAAACAATGCACGTGCATTTGCAATATGATTCTATAGTGAAAAACATCACCTAATGGACATGATGAAATCAACACAACGAGTGATGGAAATGTACAACTATCACTGCTCGGCCATCCTGTGTCCATCAGACCAGTCAATTTTGCATTTTTATGAGCATGTCAAATTTCATATGGTAAATGCACATTGAAACATATTGCAAATGCGCGTGCACTTGCAATATGATTCTATAGTGAAAAACATCACCTAATGGACATGATGAAATCAACACAACGAGTGATGGAAATGTACAACTATCACTGCTCGGCCATCCTGTGTCCATCAGACCAGTCAATTTTGCATTTTTTAGCATGTCAAATTTCATATGGTAAATGCACATTGAAACATATTGCAAATGCGCGTGCACTTGCAATATGATTCTATAGTGAAAAACATCACCTAATGGACATGATGAAATCAACACAACGAGTGATGGAAATGTACAACTATCACTGCCCGGCCATCCTGTGTTCCCATCAGACCAGCATTAATATCAGAATGACCGGTAAATGCATTTACAAGCATATTTTTGGGGGTTACCAGGTGCCTATTTTCAATCACCAGTTGCACAACATGCGTATCCATCAGAATATTTTAAACAGTCCATAAAGCACTCAGGACGGACTCCATAGATAGAGGGCCGTCCTGTGTACATCCCATAGCGGGCATGGACAATAGGCGTCCCGGTAAATGCATTTACAACCATATTTTTATTTTTGGGTTACCAGTTGCACAACAATGCACGTGCATTTGCAATATGATTCTATAGTGAAAAACATCACCTAATGGACATGATGAAATCAACACAACGAGTGATGGAAATGAACAACTATCACTGCCAGGCCATCCTGTGTTCATCAGGCCAGTCAATTTTTCCTGCAGGATTTTTATAGCATGACAAATTTCGTGATGGTAAATGCCCATTGAACCATATTGCAAATGCACAGTGACTTTGCAAAAGTGAGAAAACATAAACAAATGGACATGATGAAATCAACACAACGAGTGATGGAAAGGTACAACTCTCACTGCTCGGCCATCCTGTGTTCATCAGACCAGTCAATTTTGCATTTTGAGCAAGGTCAAATTTCATATGGTAAATGCACATTGAAACATATTGCAAATGCACGTGCACTTACAATATGATTCTATAGTGAAAAACATCACCTAACGGAGATGATGAAATCAACACAACGAGTGATGGAAATGTACAACTATCACTGCTCGGCCATCCTGTGTTCATCAGACCAGTCAATTTTGCATTTTTGAGCAAGGTCAAATTTCATATGGTAAATGCACATTGAAACATATTGCAAATGCACGTGCACTTGCAATATGATTATATAGTGAAAAACATCACAAAATGGACATGATGAAGTCAACACAACGAGTGATGGAAAGGAACAACTATCACTGCCCGGCCATCCCGAGTTCATCAGGCCAGTCAATTTTGCATTTCTGCAGGATTTTGAGCATGTCAAATTTCTTACGTCATTTGGCCCACAAAAAATTCCTTATGCACAATTAAAAAAATATATAAAAAAATATGATAATAAAATTGGACAAAAGTATATTCATACAGTTCTTACACATGTGTAATTGACAAAAAATTGAAAGAATTTCAAAAAACGGTCC
Source organism: Oncorhynchus keta (assembly GCF_023373465.1). Classification (NCBI taxonomy): domain Eukaryota; kingdom Metazoa; phylum Chordata; class Actinopteri; order Salmoniformes; family Salmonidae; genus Oncorhynchus; species Oncorhynchus keta. The sequence goes on along the minus strand of NW_026287246.1, from coordinate 964 downwards.
AGAAAGCACTTTTTAAGGGTGTGTGAAGTTTTTACAAAATTTTGACATTTTTGACTTTTGACTTTTGACTTCCTATGAAATCATATTGAAATTGGACAAAACATATTCCTTATGCGCATGTAAAAAAAAAAAAAAAAAATTATGATAATAAAATTGGACAAAAGTATATTCATACAGTTCTTACACATGTGTAATTGACAAAAAATCGAAAGAATTTCAAAAACGGTCCAGAAAGCACTTTTTATGGGTGTGTGAAGTTTTTACAAAATTTTGACATTTTGACTTTTGACTTTTGACTTCCTATGAAATCATATTGGAATTGGACAAAACATATTCCTTATGCGCATGTAAAAAAAAAAAAAAATTATGATAATAAAATTGGACAAAAGTATATTCATACAGTTCTTACACATGTGTAATTGACAAAAAATCGAAAGAATTTTGAAAAACGGTCCAGAAAGCACTTTTTTATGGTGTGTGAAGTTTTTTACAAAATTTTGACATTTTTGACTTTTGACTTTGACTTCCTATGAAATCATATTGGAATTGGACAAAACATATTCCTTATGCGCATATAAAAAAAAAAAAAAAAATTATGATAATAAAATTGGACAAAAGTATATTCATACAGTTCTTACACATGTGTAATTGACAAAAAAATCGAAAGAATTTCGAAAACGGTCCAGAAAGCACTTTTTTAAGGGGTGATAAGTTTTGAAAAAAATTTCATTTTTCAAAATTTTACTTTTGGACATTAACTTGGGTTACATATCCAATATGAAAAACCCGGTGGAGCGCATTTGCCCCCTGTTGAATTTTTTAAAGTGTTACAACTGGCAATTACCATATGGCATTTGCAATACACTTTGCATGAATCAACGCCGAATTGGGTGGTATTGGCCAATGTGTATATGGTTTGTCCGATGCCAATGACTTGCCATTCATTTTTGTCCAATACAGGGGG
>NW_026287245.1:0-7388 GCF_023373465.1 Oncorhynchus keta | reverse complement strand
ACTAGCGGCCATTGGGTTACTGGTCCAATGCTCTAACAGCTAGGCTACCTGCCACCCATTATGCAAAAATGTCGTGGAAAACATGTTTAGAATGGTCACATTTTGGCAACTATAACTTGCTGCATCAATACTTTATTTTTGATTTATTTGAATCCATAAAAGCTTGACTCTAAACTTCATGATGAAAAGAAGTCAATACACAAAATATGGACTTCAATGATGTGTGGTTATTATTCCACTGATGGTTTTCCTGACTTTTGTATAAACAGCTGCAACTCTCAGTTCATAGCTACAAAATGTTACATCACTAATATTCAGGGTCAGTCGTTGCTCAATCAAAAGCTTGATAAAAAGGTTGAAGAAAGTTAACGTTGAACGTCAAACGATCATGATTTGCACACAGACAAAGTCAAACATTGAGAAGGCTATAAAAGTGTTTGGTTGCATGATGTTTTATGTCCGAGGCACCACGGTTGTTTCTTTAAACCAGCTGCCACGAGGAAGAACCGCACAATGCGGTTCTACCTTCACTTGCCCGCTGTTCAGTCACTAATGACACATGCAATGCTTTTTGTTAGCAATCCATTTAAGGGCTTCATTGGCATGGGAAACATGTTAACATTGCCAAAGCAAGTGAAATATATAATAAACAAAAGTGATAAACAATATAAAATGAACAGTAAATATTACACTCACAAAAGTTCCAAAGGAATAGACATTTCAAACGACATATTATGGCAATATACAGTGTTGTAGCGATGTGAAAATAGTTAATAGTCAAAGGGAAAATAAACAAATATGGGTTGTATTTACAAATGGTGTTTGTTCTTCACTGGTTGCCTTTTCTTGTGGCAACAGGTCATAAATCGTGTAACTTTGATGGCACACTGTGGTATTTCACCCAATAGATGAGTTTTTTTATTTCACCTTTATTTAACCAGGTAGGCCAGTTGAGATCAAGTTCTCATTTAAAACTGTGACCTGGCCAAGATAAAGCAAAGCAGTGCGACAAAAACAGAGTTACACATAAACAAACGTACAGCCAATAACACAATAGAAAATCTGTATACAGTGGGAGCAAATTGAGGTAAGGCAATAAATAGGCCAGTGGCAAAATAATTACAATTTAGCAAATTAACACTGGAGTGATAGATGTGCATGTGCAAGTGGAAATACTGGTGTGCAAAAGAGCAGAAAAAAACAAACACACATATATATATATATACACATACTGCTCAAAAAAATAAAGGGAACACTTAAACAACACAATGTAACTCCAAGTCAATTACACTTCTGTGAAATCAAACTGTCCACTTAGGAAGCAACACTGATTAACAATACATTTCACATGCTGTTGTGCAAATGGAATAGACAACAGGTGGAAATTATAGGCAATTAGCAAGACACCCCCAATAAAGGAGTGGTTCTGCAGGTGGAGACCACAGACCACTTCTCAGTTCCTATGCTTCCTGGCTGATGTTTTGGTCACTTTTGAATGCTGGCGGTGCTTTCACTCTAGTGGTAGCATGAGACGGAGTCTACAACCCACACAAGTGGCCCAGGTAGTTCACAGCTCATCCAGGATGGCACATCAATGAGAGCTGTGGCAAGAAGGTTTGCTGTGTCTGTCAGCGTAGTGTCCAGAGCATGGAGGCGCTACCAGGAGACAGGCCTGTACATCGGGAGACGTGGAGGAGGCCGTAGGAGGGCAACAACCCAGCAGCAGGACCGCTACCTCCGCCTTTGTGCAAGGAGGAGCACTGCCAGAGCCCTGCAAAAATGACCTCCAGCAGGCCACAAATGTGCATGTGTCTGCTCAAACGGTCAGAAACAGACTCCATGAGGGTGGTATGAGGGCCCGACGTCCACAGGTGGGGGTTGTGCTTACAGCCCAACACCGTGCAGGACGTTTGGCATTTGACAGAGAACACCAAGATTGGAAAATACGCCACTGGCGCCCTGTGCTCTTCACAGATGAAAGCAGGTTCACACTGAGCATGTGACAGACGTGACAGAGTCTGGAGACACCGTGGAGAACGTTCTGCTGCCTGCAACATCCTCCAGCATGACCGGTTTGGCGGTGGGTCACTCATGGTGTGGGGTGGCATTTCTTTGGGGGCCGCACAGCCCTCCATGTGCTCGCCAGAGGTAGCCTGACTGCCATTAGGTACCGAGATGAGATCCTCAGACCCCTTGTGAGACCATATGCTGGTGCGGTTGGCCCTAGGTTCCTCCTAATGCAAGACAATGCTAGACCTCATGTGGCTGGAGTGTGTCAGCAGTTCCTGCAAGAGGAAGGCATTGATGCTATGGACTGGCCCGCCCGTTCCCCAGACCTGAATCCAATTGAGCACATCTGGGACATCATGTCTCGCTCCATCCACCAACGCCACGTTACACCACGTTACACCACAGACTGTCCAGGAGTTGGCGGATGCTTTAGTCCAGGTCTGGGAGGAGATCCCTCAGGAGACCATCCGCCACCTCATCAGGAGCATGCCCAGGTGTTGTAGGGAGGTCATACAGGCACGTGGAGGCCACACACACATTACTGAGCCTCATTTTGACTTGTTTTAAGGACATTACATCAAAGTTGGATCAGCATGTAGTGTGGTTTTCCACTTTAATTTTGAGTGTGACTCCAAATCCAGACCTCCATGGGTTGATAAATTTGATTACCATTGATAATTTGTGTGATTTTGTTGTCAGCACATTCAACTATGTAAAGAAAAAAGTATTTAATAAGAATATTTCATTCATTCAGATCTAGGATGTGTTATTTTAGTGTTCCCTTTATTTTTTTGAGCAATATATATATATATATATATAGGGATGAGGTAGGTAGTTGGGTGGGCTATTTACAGATGGGCTGTGTACAGCTGCAGCGATCGGTAAGCTGCTCTGACAGCCGATGCTTGGAGTTAGTGAGGGAGAGAAGTCTCCAACTTCAGTGATTTTTGCAATTCGTCCCAGTCATTGGCAGCAGAGAACTGGAAGATAAAGGCGGCCAAAGTAGGTGTTGGCTTTGGGGAAGAGCAGTGAAATATACCTGCTGGAGCGCATGTTACAGGTGGGTGTTTCTATGGTGACCAGTGAGCTGAGATAAGGCGGAGCTTTACCTAGCAAAGACTTGTAGATGACCTGGAGCCAGTAGGTTTGGTGACGAATATGTAGTGAGTACTTTTTACAGCACTGCTGACATCAAACGTGTCTCCTGGAGATTACAGCCAGCTGACATGGTAAAGAGGTCAATCAATCCAACCAAAACAAACAATGGCATTGCCATGGAAACGCGTGAGTGAAAGGACAGTGAAGGAAGATCCCAAATCTCCTCGTCCCCCAGCAAAATAGCCTATATTTAGGATATTATTTATGTGTATTTCACACTATACTGTGTGTCGAGGTAAAACTTGGAGTATAATGCTTGTATGGATGTCAACCAACACATGCATTAGTTTAAAACGACTGACTACCACGACTTCTGTATACTAACTACGCTACCCAGTTTATAGGAAAGGCAGTTAGAATTTGGCAGTCACTTCTAAATCTGAAAAGGGGTAACTTCTAAATGTTATGCAGCGAAAACAACCAACTATATTAAAATTGGACTTAACCACTGTGGGCCAGTTACAATAAATAAATCATGACGGATTTGACGACTTTCCACTTAGTTAGATCAGATTTGTTGAATGTGGGCCAATCTGGTCAATGACAATAGAACAGTCTACATTCTATTGCCTCCTTACCGTATCTACACAGGCAATGTTTTTCCACTCCTCGTTTGCACGACGTGGTCGTCTGCTGCTGTAGCCCATCCGTGACAAGGATCGCCGAGTTGTGCGTTCCGAGATGCCGTTCTGCGCACCACTGTTGTACTGAGCTGTTATTTGTCTGTTTGTGGCCCGTCTGTTAGCTTTCACGATTTTTTCCATTCTCATTCTACCTCTCTCATCAACTAGTTGTTTTCGCCCACACGACTGCCGCTGACTGGATGTTTTTTGTTTGTCACACCATTCTCGGTAAACTCTAGAAACTGTCGTGCGTGAAAAGCCCAGGAGGGCGGCCGTTTCTGAGACACTTGATCCGGCGCGCCTGGCACCTACGATCATACCACGCTCAAAGTCCCTTAGGTCACTCGTTTTACCCATTGTTACGTTCAATCGAGCAGTGTAGCTGGCTGGCTGCTTGTCTGCCTGGTTTATATAGCAGGCCACGTGACTCACGGTCTGTAGGAGCGATCCATTTTCGGGAATGGGGTGGTGTAACTTGGGCTGGAGCGTTCTACTTCTTCTTCGATGGGGTTTAAGGTTTAACCGCGGTTGGCATCCAAAGTTAACGGTGCATTACCGCGAACAGCTGGACGGGGTATTAAATAAGAAACTATAAAAACATTCCGGTGTTGTGCCGAAAAGCACCCCTTGCCAGAATTCTCCACCGCTCTTCGCGCGTGGACGCGCACGCACTCAATTCTTCATGACTGCGACTTGCATGAACGCGCACGCACTCAATTCTTCATTGCTGCGACTTGCTTGCTCGTTGAGATTTCTGAATCATTTAATGTTTTATGTCGGTTTGATAGCGGGGAGGCACTAGTAATGTCTGCAGTTTTCGGTTTGGCTATTTGTCCACATGAGCTACCAAAATTATTCTGAAGTATGCCACCCTTTGCAGTCGCAAAATGTTACTTTTTAAATGTAATTGATTTCACCTTTATTTAACCAGGTAAGCCAGTTGAGAACTAATTCTAATTTACAACTGTGACCTGGCCAAGATAAAGCAACGCAGTGCGACACAAACAACACAAGAGTTACACATGGGATAAACAAACGTGCAGTCAATAACACAATACAAAAATCAATATGCAGTGTGTGCAAATGTATTAAGATTAAGAAGGTAAGGCAATAATTAGGCCATAGTGACGAAATCATTATAATTTAGCAATTAAAAACTGGAGTGATAGATGTGCAGAAGATGAATGTGCAAGTACAGATACTGGTGTGCAAAGGAGCAAAATAATAATAATATTGGGATGAGGTAGTTGGGTGGGCTATTTACAGATGGGCTGTGTACAGGTGCAATGATCAGTAAGCTGCTCTGACAGCTGATGCTTAAAGTTAGTGAGGGAGATATAAGACCCAGCTTCAGTGATTTTTGCAGTTCGTTCCAGTCATTGGCAGCAGAGAACTGAAAGGAGAGGCGGCCAAAGGAGGAGTTGGCTTTGGGGGTGACCAGTGAAATATACCTGCTGGAGCGCATAGTACGGGTGGGTGCTGCTATGGTGACCAGTGAGCTGAGATAAGGCGGGGCTTTACCTAGCAAAAACGTATAGATGACATGGAGCCAGTGGGTTTGGCGACGAATATGAAGCGAGGGCCAGCCAACAAGAGCATGCTGAGTAGAGTGTCGGAGTCAAGGATAGGTAGGATAGTCAGTTTTACGAGGGTATGTTTTGCAGCATGAGTGAAGGATGCTTTGTTGTGAAATAGGAAGCCGATTCTAGATTTAATTTTGGATTGGAGATGCTTAATGTGAGTCTGGAAGGAGAGTTTACAGTCTAACCAGACACCTAGGTATTTGTAGGTGTCCACACATAAGTCAGAACCGTCCAGAGTATTGATGCTAGACGGGCGGGGCGGGTGCGGCAGCGATCGGTTGAAGAGCATGCATTTAGTTTTACTTGCATTTAAGAGCAGTTGGAGGACACAGAAGGAGTGTTTTATGGCGTTGAAGCTCGTCTGGCGGTTTGTTAATTAACACAGTGTCCAAAGAATAAGTGTCCAAAATAGAAGGGGGGTTCGGCAGGCAAGAAAATAGCCTTAATTTGCCTCAAGTCTGAATCTGTGAGTGACAGTAGGCTGTTGGAGATTACGCAAACTGAAAATGTGCCAGCCTAAATGGCATGATGTGCTGTTCCAAGTTGTCAAATCATTTTAGCATGTAAATCTTGGTGGGGCAAACTCAACCTTTTTGTAGATGCATTCCAGCAAAGCCACTACACAACACAACACTAAACAATACTTAACTCCATTATAACGGTGACAAACGGTGCCCACAAACTGTCCCAAAAGCAAAGCTTTCTTTTCAGCACCATGGAGGAATGAATCCTTACCACTGCTACACCTGCCTATCAGCGGAGCCTTGTCTGGTATCGAAACAGTTCATTCAACCTCATTTACTGCTTTAAAAAAATATATGTCTGCCTTGCTGAACAAATGTGGTTTCTACTGACAATTGAGATGTGCAAACTGTGGCATAAGGGAACGATGAGCGGATAAGAGGCAATCTGTCATTTTGATTAAGACATTAAGGAGCGAACTAAAACAGACGTTGTCAAAAATCTATTTGTTCAGCACTTTTGAAATGTACAGCAACAGAATATGGGCTGTTCTTATAGTATTTTCCCGTACACCAAGTCAGAAGGGGGCATATAAACAGACAATGAAAGCACTTACAATATTTGATTATTACATTTTTTTTAAACAGGGTATATGCTAAATGTGCACCACCAAGTCAGAACAGTAGGCTTTGTTTTGAGGGGAAAGGGACAAAATGACTAGGTGAGGCACATGGGCTACTAACAGCTTACTACCCTGGCATACACTTAGTATTACTTTCTTAGCTACAGTATGCACTTATCTCCCTGGCATATTACATAATTTATGCAGCAGTATACAATATATTTTTGGACTCACCGTTGTGCTGTGTGCTCACTTGAACAGGAAGGTGGCACTGGGGTCCTTCTTGTGGGAAGAATTTGTCATGAAACTTTCACCAAAGTCTATCATTCTCTGGATTTATAGGTGCTTTCAAGATAACTGGGAACTTGGAAAGGAAGGTTGAATCCTTGACGTCCAGGGATCTTCATGTCGGAGCTCTAGAAAGAGGCCAGAGTTCCCAACTTGGAATTCCAATTTGGAGCTTGTTTTTCCCCCGAGTTCCCAGCTGGATCAGGGAGCCTCCTGTGACCAGTCTGGAGGTGCACTTCACCCCCCCATGCAGAGAGAGCGCTGGGGGAGTTCCTTTTACCCCATCAGTGCAGGTAAGCCTATAGAATTCTCCCCGAGCTGAGGTTGACTTGAGAGCTTTATTGCTTTTTAAAAGGACTGAGTTCTGCATTCATCCACCAGAGAGCACCATTGTGGCGCCAATTGTTTTTGCAGCAGGTTTGTATAGATGCATCTCATGCCTAAACTATTCTACCAAATTAAAGTCAACGGTATTTTTAAAAAAGTAATGTTTCTCCGTCATCCATTTTGCTATAATTGTTAAAGTAGATATATTTTCACTAGCTTCTTCCTCTATCAATGTCCCCGCTTTCTCTAGAATCTCGTGACCGACCCAGGTTCCGGTTCCTGCACGATCCATAGGAGGCTTGCGAGCAATACGTA
>NW_026287244.1:0-18942 GCF_023373465.1 Oncorhynchus keta | reverse complement strand
GCTGACTAACCAGCCCTTAACCAACAGGTGTAGACCTCACAGTGAAATGCTGACTGACCCCTTAACCAACAGGTGTAGACCTCACAGTGAAATGCTGACTGACCAGCCCCTTAACCAACAGGTGTAGACCTCACAGTGAAATGCTGACTGACCAGCCCCTTAACCAACAGGTGTAGACCTCACAGTGAAATGCTGACCGACCAGCCCTTAACCAACAGGTGTAGACCTCACAGTGAAATGCAGACTGACCAGCCCTTAACCAACAGGTGTAGACCTCACAGTGAAATGCTGACTGACCAGCCCCTTAACCAACAGGTGTAGACCTCACAGTGAAATGCAGACTGACCAGCCCTTAACCAACAGGTGTAGACCTCACAGTGAAATGCAGACTGACCCCTTAACCAACAGGTGTAGACCTCACAGTGAAATGCTGACGGACAGGCCCTTAACCAACAGGTGTAGACCTCACAGTGAAATGCTGACGGACAGGCCCTTAACCAACAGGTGTAGACCTCACAGTGAAATGCTGACGGACAGGCCCTTAACCAACAGGTGTAGACCTCACAGTGAAATGCAGACTGACCCCTTAACCAACAGGTGTAGACCTCACAGTGAAATGCTGACCGACCAGCCCCTTAACCAACAGGTGTAGACCTCACAGTGAAATGCTGACTGACCAGCCCTTAACCAACAGGTGTAGACCTCACAGTGAAATGCTGACGGACAGGCCCTTAACCAACAGGTGTAGACCTCACAGTGAAATGCAGACTGACCCCTTAACCAACAGGTGTAGACCTCACAGTGAAATGCTGACCGACCAGCCCCTTAACCAACAGGTGTAGACCTCACAGTGAAATGCTGACTTACAAGCCCTTAACCAACAGATGTAGACCTCACAGTGAAATGCTGACTTACAAGCCCTTAACCAACAGATGTAGACCTCACAGTGAAATGCTGACCGACCAGCCCTTAACCAACAGATGTAGACCTCACAGTGAAATGCTGACGGACCAGCCCTTAACCAACAGGTGTAGACCTCACAGTGAAATGCTGACTGACCAGCCCTTAACCAACAGGTGTAGACCTCACAGTGAAATGCTGACGGACCGGCCCTTAACCAACAGGTGTAGACCTCACAGTGAAATGCAGACTGACCGGCCCTTAACCAACAGGTGTAGACCTCACAGTGAAATGCAGACTGACCCCTTAACCAACAGGTGTAGACCTCACAGTGAAATGCTGACTGACCCCTTAACCAACAGGTGTAGACCTCACAGTGAAATGCTGACGGACAAGCCCTTAACCAACAGGTGTAGACCTCACAGTGAAATGCAGACTGACCCCTTAACCAACAGGTGTAGACCTCACAGTGAAATGCTGACTGACCAGCCCCTTAACCAACAGGTGTAGACCTCACAGTGAAATGCTGACTGACCAGCCCTTAACCAACAGGTGTAGACCTCACAGTGAAATGCAGACTGACCAGCCCTTAAACAACAGGTGTAGACCTCACAGTAAAATGCTGACTGACCAGCCCCTTAACCAACAGGTGTAGACCTCACAGTGAAATGCAGACTGACCAGCCCTTAAACAACAGGTGTAGACCTCACAGTAAAATGCTGACTGACCAGCCCCTTAACCAACAGGTGTAGACCTCACAGTGAAATGCTGACTGACCAGCCCTTAACCAACAGGTGTAGACCTCACAGTGAAATGCTGACCGACCCCTTAACCAACAGGTGTAGACCTCACAGTGAAATGCTGACTGACCCCTTAACCAACAGGTGTAGACCTCACAGTGAAATGCTGACTGACCAGCCCCTTAACCAACAGGTGTAGACCTCACAGTGAAATGCCGACCAGCCCTTAACCAACAGGTGTAGACCTCACAGTGAAATGCAGACTGACCAGCCCTTAACCAACAGGTGTAGACCTCACAGTGAAATGCAGACTGACCCCTTAACCAACAGGTGTAGACCTCACAGTGAAATGCTGACCGACCAGCCCCTTAACCAACAGGTGTAGACCTCACAGTGAAATGCCGACCAGCCCTTAACCAACAGGTGTAGACCTCACAGTGAAATGCTGACCGACCAGCCCCTTAACCAACAGGTGTAGACCTCACAGTGAAATGCTGACAGACAGGCCCTTAACCAACAGGTGTAGACCTCACAGTGAAATGCTGACTGACCAGCCCTTAACCAACATGTGTAGACCTCACAGTGAAATGCTGACTGACCAGCCCTTAACCAACAGGTGTAGACCTCACAGTGAAATGCTGACTGACCAGCCCTTAACCAACAGGTGTAGACCTCACAGTGAAATGCTTACTTACAGGCCCTTAAACATTTACATTTACATTTAAGTCATTTAGCAGACGCTCTTATCCAGAGCGACTTACAAACCCCTGTTGACTCCCAAACACGCATTCGCCTGAAACGAATTAGCATAACGCAGCGATCCACATCAAGGAGGCTTTGTTGCGAAATAGGAAGTTCAATTCTAGTTTTTAATTTTGGATTGGAGATGTTTAATGTCAGCCTGTAAGGAGAGTTTACAGTCTAACCAGACATCTAGGTATTTGTAGTTGTCCACATATTCTAAGTCAGAACCGACCAGAGTAGTGATGCTAGTCGGGCGGGCGGGCAGCGATCGGTTGAATAGCATGCACTTAGTTTTTACTAGCATTTAAGAGCAACGGAGTTATTTGGAGTTTTGTTAAGTGTCCAAAGAAGGGCCAGAAGTATACAGACAGAATGGTGTCGTCTGCATAGAGGTGGATCAGAGAATCACCAGCAGCAAGAGCAACCTCATTGATGTATACAGAGAAAAGAGTCGGCCCGAGAATTGAACCCTGTGGCATCCCCGTAGAGACTGCCAGAGGTTCGGACAACAGGCCCTCCGATTTGACACACTGAACTCTGTCTGAGAAGTAGTTTGTGAACCTGGCGAGAGAGTCATTTGTGAAACCAAGGCTGTTGAGTCTGCCGATAAGAATACGGTGATTGACAGAGTCGAAAGCCTTGGCCAGGTCGATGAAGACGGCTGCACAAGGGAGGGAGTGTCTTTTATCAATGGTGGTTATGATATCGTTTAGTACCTTGAGCGGGGTCTCTTGATGAAGCTTCACGTCTTTCTCAGTCACCGTTTTGAGTCAATATCCTGGATGGGCGGGGGCACGGTCCCAGTGATGTACTGGATGGGCGGGAGCACGGTCCCAGTGATGTACTGGATGGGCCGGAGCACGGTCCCAGTGATGTACTGGATGGGCGGGGGCACGGTCCCAGTGATGTACTGGATGGGCGGGGGCACGGTCCCAGTGATGTACTGGATGGGCGGGAGCACGGTCCCAGTGATGTACTGGATGGGCGGGAGCACGGTCCCAGTGATGTACTGGATGGGCGGGAGCACGGTCCCAGTGATGTACTGGATGGGCGGGAGCACGGTCCCAGTGATGTACTGGATGGGCGGGAGCACGGTCCCAGTGATGTACTGGATGGGCCGGAGCACGGTCCCAGTGATGTACTGGATGGGCCGGAGCACGGTCCCAGTGATGTACTGGATGGGCGGGAGCACGGTCCCAGTGATGTACTGGATGGGCCGGAGCACGGTCCCAGTGATGTACTGGATGGGCGGGGGCACGGTCCCAGTGATGTACTGGATGGGCGGGGGCACGGTCCCAGTGATGTACTGGATGGGCCGGAGCACGGTCCCAGTGATGTACTGGGGGCCTCGTCACCACCCTGGATCCAGTTGCAGAGGGATGTCCAGGACCCAGGGCTCTGAGCTCGCTGCCGACCTCGGAGGGAACAGTAGTGCTGAATGCTTTGAACGGTAGCTGTTGGGGAATAATCAGAATCTGGTAACATAGGTAGAGTGAGTTCTGCGATAAGCATCCTGACTGTTGTTTTCATCTATGTGGTGTACTCAGGGGTCAACTCTGGGTCCTCTGCAGTTTTATTTAATCAATATAAGCTTGTTTTTATGAATATACATTAGCAAGACAATTCATTCAAAACCATTGCCTTTAATATTAAATGATTGTTTCCTTTGCTTTGCTTTTATATTCATCATATGTTTGTAAGTTACTTCTCATCAGAATGTTATTTTTGTATAATACTGTGGCAGGGTTGCAGCATCTGTTCTATGTCAAGATTAAGTTGCATGGGCCGCAGAGAGGGAGAGGTCAAAGTGTCATCATGTAAACATATATCTTTTGCTCCACTGTGTCTGTGTGCCAGTCACTCTCTACTTTTCCCATCGGGGAGAGGAGGATGGCAGTGTCTGGAATCATTCTATGCTCCCCGTGAGCTTGTCCAGGATTGGTTGTATTTAGAATTGGTTGTATCTAAATGACAATTTGATATATGCCTGTTGATATGGAGGATTGGTTTATGGTTCTGGGGTTTGAGTGAGACAAAGCTGAACGATTTATTATGTCTATGCTGTCTGACTATGTGTGTTCTTTGCTATGAAAGGATCTCAGTTGCAATGTAGTGGGGGCTCTCAGAGAATTCATTGATAGACACTGAATTGATCTGAGAGTCACAGGGTTGTGATAGAGCTCATATAATTAAAGATGGACTTTGATAACTAACTCTGACGTGTGTGTGTGTAGTTTGCTCTCATGATTTGCAAATAGAGGAACATTTCCACGACATAGTCCATGAACGTCACGAAGCTGTTCCTCTTGTCCAGATGTGTTTTTTCGGCCGTGTGACTTGGAAGGAAATGGTTTTATTTCTCGGCTTCTCCTCAGCTCTCTCTTTTGAGAGTCGTTTTTGGGTGATGTGTGATTGGACGGTTTTGAAGGGTCGATATGTGATTGGGCGGTTTTGAGGGGTCGATATGTGATCTGTAAGTATGGCTAAAGATAGACCTTTATTCCTCTCCTCTCCTCTCCTCTCTCCTCGCCTCTCTCTCTCTCTCTCTCTCTCTCTCTCTCTCTCTCTCTCTCTCTCTCTCTCTCTCTCTCTCTCTCTCTCTCTCTCTCTCTCTCAGGTTCTATGCAGCAGAGATTGCATAGGTCTGTTCTTTCCTTCATCTGAAAGGAATCATCTACAGGTGAGTCTACAGAGATATTCATCACAACATCATTCCCAGACAGAGATACTATCACAAGACCATCTGGCAGATATCATCACAACATCATCTCAGACAGAGATATTCATCACAAATATCATCTCTGTGACAGAGATACTCATCACAACATCATCTCAGACAGAGATATTCATCACAACATCATCTCAGACAGAGATATTCATCACAACAGCATTTCAGACAGAGATACTCATCACAACATCATCTCAGACAGAGATACTCATCACAACATCATCTCAGACAGAGATATTCATCACAACATCATCTCAGACAGAGATACTCATCACAACATCATCTCAGACAGAGATATTCATCACAACATCATCTCAGACAGAGATATTCATCACACCATCATCTCAGACAGAGATACTCATCACAACATCATCTCAGACAGAGATACTCATCACAACATCATCTCAGACAGAGATACTCATCACAACATCATCTCAGACAGAGATACTCATCACAACATCATCTCAGACAGAGATACTCATCACAACATCATCTCAGACAGAGATACTCATCACAACATCATCTCAGACAGAGATACTCATCACAACATCATCTCAGACACAGATACTCATCACAACATCATCTCAGACAGAGATATTCATCACAACATCATCTCAGACAGAGATACTCATCACAACATCATCTCAGACAGAGATATTCATCACAACATCATCTCAAACAGAGATATTCATCACAACATAATCTCAGACAGAGATATTCATCACAACATCATCTCAGACAGAGATACTCATCACAACATCATCTCAGACAGAGATACTCATCACAACATCATCTCAGACAGAGATATTCATCACAACATCATCTCAAACAGAGATATTCATCACAACATCATCTCAGACAGAGATATTCATCACAACATCATCTCAGACAGAGATACTCATCACACCAGCTTCTCAGTCAGAGATATTTATCAGTCTTGGCAGGAACTAATGGGATCGCTGTTGTCTGGTTGTAATTTGGATATTTTTGTACCCCGTGAACAGTACTGTACCATTCTGTCTGAGAGTCCAGTCTCTCTCTGTGTCGTCTCCTGTAGAGATCTGAAGCTGGACAACGTGATGCTGAGGGACACATTAAGATAGTCTGTCTCTGTGTGTCGTCTCCTGTAGAGATCTGAAGCTGGACAACGTGATGCTGAGGGACACATTTAGATAGTCTGTCTCTGTGTCTCGTCTCCTGTAGGGATCTGAAGCTGGACAACGTGATGCTGAGGGACACATTTAGATAGTCTGTCTCTGTGTCTCGTCTCCTGTAGGGATCTGAAGCTGGACAACGTGATGCTGAAGGACACATTAAGATAGTCTGTCTCTGTGTGCCTCTCCTAGGGATCTGAAGCTGGACAACGTGATGCTGAAGGACACATTAAGATAGTCTGTCTCTGTGTGCCTCTCCTAGGGATCTGAAGCTGGACAACGTGATGCTGAAGGACACATTAAGATAGTCTGTCTCTGTGTGCCTCTCCTAGGGATCTGAAGCTGGACAACGTGATGCTGAGGGACACATTAAGATAGTCTGTCTCTGTGTGCCTCTCCTAGGGATCTGAAGCTGGACAACGTCATGCTGGATGCAGAAGGACACATTAAGATAGTCTGTCTCTGTGTGCCTCTCCTAGGGATCTGAAGCTGGACAACGTGATGCTGAGGGACACATTTAGATAGTCTGTCTCTGTGTCTCGTCTCCTGTAGGGATCTGAAGCTGGACAACGTGATGCTGAAGGACACATTAAGATAGTCTGTCTCTGTGTGCCTCTCCTAGGGATCTGAAGCTGGACAACGTCATGCTGAAGGACACATTAAGATAGTCTGTCTCTGTGTGCCTCTCCTAGGGATCTGAAGCTGGACAACGTGATGCTGAAGGACACATTAAGATAGTCTGTCTCTGTGTGCCTCTCCTAGGGATCTGAAGCTGGACAACGTCATGCTGGATGCAGAAGGACACATTAAGATAGTCTGTCTCTGTGTGCCTCTCCTAGGGATCTGAAGCTGGACAACGTGATGCTGAAGGACACATTAAGATAGTCTGTCTTTGTGTGCCTCTCCTAGGGATCTGAAGCTGGACAACGTCATGCTGAAGGACACATTAAGATAGTCTGTCTCTGTGTGCCTCTCCTAGGGATCTGAAGCTGGAAAACGTGATGCTGGATGCAGAAGGACACATTAAGATAGTCTGTCTCTGTGTGCCTCTCCTAGGGATCTGAAGCTGGACAACGTGATGCTGAGGGACACATTAAGATAGTCTGTCTCTTGTGTGCCTCTCCTAGGGATCTGAAGCTGGACAACGTCATGCTGGATGCAGAAGGCCACATTAAGATCGCGGACTTTGGGATGTGCAAAGAGAACATGTTAGACGGTGTCACCACCAAGACCTTCTGTGGGACCCCAGACTACATCGCTCCTGAGGTGTGTGTGTGTGTGCTTGTGAATAATTAAGTTGATTATGTATCACACGTTAGTTTGACAGGAGAGACAGATGGTTCAGTTCCTAGTGTTAACACCTACTGTGTGAGAGAGACAACACACACACACACACAAAACACTCACACACACCTCGTAGTGCTGTAGACAGGTGAATCTGCGCTGACCATAACACACTATCATGATGATCTAGACCAGGTTCACCTATCATGATGTCTAGACCAGGTGTCTAGACCAGGTTCACCTATCATGATGTCTAGACCAGGTTCACCTATCATGATGTCTAGACCAGGTTCACCTATCACCTGATGTCTAGACCAGGTTCATCTATCATGATGTCTAGACCAGGTTCACCTATCATGATGTCTAGACCAGGTTCACCTATCATGATGTTTAGACCAGGTTCACCTAACACCTATCATGATGTCTAGACCAGGTTCACCTATCATGATGTTTAGACCAGGTTCACCTTATCATCTATCATGATGTCTAGACCAGGTTCACCTATCATGATGTCTCAGACCAGGTTCACCTATCATGATGTCTAGACCAGGTTCACCTATCATGATGTCCAGACCAGGTTCACCTATCATGATGTCTAGACCAGGTTCACCTATCAAGATGTTAGACCAGGTTTAACATGATCCATGATGTCATGATGACCAGGTTCACCTATCATGATGTCTAGACCAGGTTCACCTATCATGATGTCTAGACCAGGTTCATCTATCATGATGTCTAGACCAGGTTCACCTATCATGATGTCTAGGTTCACCAGATAGTTCACCTATCATGATGTCTAGACCAGGTTCACCTAACATGATGTCTAGACCAGGTTCACCTAACATAACAGGTGATGTCTAGACCAGGTTCACCTATCATGATGTCTAGACCAGATTCACCTATCATGATGTCTAGACCAGGTTCACATATCATGATGTCTAGACCAGGTTCACCTATCATGATGTCTAGACCAGGTTCACCTATCATGATGTCTAGACCAGGTTCACCTATCATGATGTCTAGACCAGGTTCACCTATCATGATGTCTAGACCAGGTTAACCTATCATGATGTCTAGACCAGGTTCACCTATCATGATGTCTAGACCAGGTTCCCTAACATGATGTCTAGACCAGGTTCACATATCATGATGTCTAGACCAGGTTCACCTAACATGATGTCATGATGTCTAGACCAGGTTCACATATCATGATGTCTAGACCAGGTTCACCTAACATGATGTCTAGACCAGGTTCACCTATCATGATGTCTAGACCAGGTTCACCTATCATGATGTCTAGACCAGGTTCACCTATCATGATGTCTAGACCAGGTTCATCTAACATGATGTCTAGACCAGGTTCACCTATCATGATGTCTAGACCAGGTTCATCTCTATCATGATTCATCCAGGTAACATGATGTCTAGACCAGGTTCACCTAACATGATGTCTAGACCAGGTTCACCCTATCATGATGTCTAGACCAGGTTCACCTATCATGATGTCTAGACCAGGTTCACCTATCATGATGTCTAGACCAGGTTCACCTATCATGATGTCTAGACCAGGTTCACCTAACATGATGTCTAGACCAGGTTCACCTATCATGATGTCTAGACCAGGTTCACCTATCATGATGTCTAGACCAGGTTCACCTATCATGATGTTTAGACCAGGTCATCTATCATGATGTCTAGACCAGGTTCATCATGATGTCTAGACCAGGTTCACCTATCATGATGTCTAGACCAGGTTCACCTATCATGATGTCTAGACCAGGTTCACCTAACATGATGTCTAGACCAGGTTCACCTAACATGATGTCTAGACCAGGTTCACCTGTCATGATGTCTAGACCAGGTTCACCTATCATGATGTCTAGACCAGGTTCACCTATCATGATGTCTAGACCAGGTTCACCTAACCTATGATGTCTAGACCAGGCCTCACCTATCATGATGTCACAGACCAGGTTCACCTATCATGATGTCTAGACCAGGTTCACCTGTCATGATGTCTAGACCAGGTTCATTCAACATGATGTTCACTATCATGATGTCTAGACCAGGTTCACCTATCATGATGTCTAGACCAGGTTCACCTATGTCACCAGGCTATCATGATGTCTAGACCAGGTTCATCTATGTCATTCACCTAACATGATGTCTAGACCATTCACCTATCACCTATCGCATGATGTCTAGACCAGGTTCACCTATCATGATGTCTAGACCAGGTTAACCTATCATGATGTCTAGACCAGGTTCACCTATCATGATGTCTAGACCAGGTTCACCTATCATGATGTCTAGACCAGGTTCACCTATCATGATGTCTAGACCAGGTTCACCTATCATGATGTCTAGACCAGGTTCACCTATCATGATGATGTCTAGACCAGGTTCACCTAACATGATGTCTAGACCAGGTTCACCTATCATGATGTCTAGACCAGGTTCACCTATCATGATGTCTAGACCAGGTTCACCTATCATGATGTCTAGACCAGGTTCATCTAACATGATGTCTAGACCAGATTCACCTATCATGATGTCTAGACCAGATTCATCTAACATGATGTCTAGACCAGGTTCACCTAAACATGATGTCTAGACCAGGTTCACCTATCATGATGTCTAGACCAGGTGCCTCACTAGACTATCACCTATCATGATGTCTAGACCAGGTTCACCTATCATGATGTCTAGACCAGGTTCATCTAACATGATGTCTAGACCAGGTTCACCTAACATGATGTCTAGACCAGGTTCACCTATCATGATGTCTAGACCAGGTTCACCTGTCATGATGTCTGAACCAGGTTCATCTATCATGATGTCTAGACCAGGTTCACCTATCATGATGTCTAGACCAGGTTCACCTATCACCTATCATGATGTCTAGACCAGGTTCACCTAACATGATGTCTAGACCAGGTTCACCTGTCATGATGTCTAGACCAGGTTTACCCTATCATGATGTCTAGACCAGGTTCACCTAACATGATGTCTAGACCAGGTTCACCTATCATGATGTCTAGACCAGGTTCACCTATCATGATGTCTAGACCAGGTTCACCTAATCATGATGTCTACCACCTATCACCTGATGTCTAGACCAGGTTCACACCTATCATGATGTCTAGACCAGGTTCATCTATCATGATGTCTAGACCAGGTTCACCTATCATGATGTCTAGACCAGGTTCACTATCATGATGTCTAGACCAGGTTCACCTATCATGATGTCTAGACCAGGTTCACCTATCACCCAGGTTCACCTAACATGATGTCTAGACCAGGTTCACCTATCATGATGTCTAGACCAGGTTCACCTATCATGATGTCTAGACCAGGTTCACCTATCATGATGTCTAGACCAGGTTCACCTATCATGATGTCTAGACCAGGTTCACCTATCATGATGTCTAGACCAGGTTCACCTATCATGATGTCTAGACCAGGTTCATCATGATGTCTAGACCAGGTCATGATGTCTAGACCAGGTTCACCTATCATGATGTCTAGACCAGGTTCACCTACATGATGTCTAGACCAGGTTCACCTATCATGATGTCTAGACCAGGTTCACCTATCATGATGTCTAGACCAGGTTCACCTATCATGATGTCTAGACCAGGTTCACCTATCATGATGTCTAGACCAGGTTCACCTATCATGATGTCTAGACCAGGTTCACCTATCATGATGTCTAGACCAGGTTCACCTATCATGATGTCTAGACCAGGTTCACCTATCACCTATCATGATGTCTAGACCAGGTTCACCTATCATGATGTCTAGACCAGGTTCACCTAACATGATGTCTAGACCAGGTTCACCTATCATGATGTCTAGACCAGGTTCACCTATCATGATGTCTAGACCAGGTTATCACCTATCATGATGTCTAGACCAGGTTCTACCTATCATGATGTCTAGACCAGGTTATCACCTATCATGATGTCTGGACCAGGTTCACCTATCATGATGTCTAGACCAGGTTCACCTATCATGATGTCTAGACCAGGTTCACCCTATCATGATGTCTAGACCAGTTCATCTATCATGATGTCTAGACCAGGTTTCACCTATCATGATGCTCTAGACCAGGTTCACCTATCATGATGTCTAGACCAGGTTCACCTATCATGATGTCTGACCAGGTTCACCTATCATGATGTCTAGACCAGGTTTCACCTATTATGATGTCTAGACCAGGTTCACCTATCATGATGTCTAGACCAGGTTCACCTATCATGATGTCTAGACCAGGTTCACCTATCATGATGTCTAGACCAGGTTCACCTATCACCTATCATGATGTCTAGACCAGGTTCACCTATCACCTATCATGATGTCTAGACCAGGATCACCTATCATGATGTCTAGACCAGGATCACCTATCATGATGTCTAGACCAGGTTCACCTATCATGATGTCTAGACCAGGTTCACCTATCATGATGTCTAGACCAGATTCACCTATCATGATGTCTAGACCAGGTTCACCTATCATGCTGTCTAGACCAGGTTCACCTATCATGATGTCTAGACCAGGTTCACCTATCATGATGTCTAGACCAGGTTCACCTATCATGCTGTCAGACCAGGTTCACCTATCATGATGTCTGTGACCAGGTTCACCTATCATGATGTCTAGACCAGGTTCACCTATCATGATGTCTAGACCAGGTTCACCTATCATGATGTCTAGACCAGGTTCACCTATCATGATGTCTAGACCAGGTTCACCTAACATGATGTCTTCAGACCAGGTTCATCTATCATGATGTCTAGACCAGGTTCACCTATCATGATGTCTAGACCAGGTTCACCTATCATGATGTCTAGACCAGGTTCACCTATCATGATGTCAGACCAGGTTCACCTAACATGATGTCTAGACCAGGTTCACCTAACATGATGTCATGATGTCTAGACCAGGTTCACCTAACATGATGTCTAGACCAGGTTCACCCTATCATGATGTCTAGACCAGGTTCACCTATCATGCTGTCTAGACCAGGTTCACCTAACATGATGTCTAGACCAGGTTCACCTATCATGATGTCTAGACCAGGTTCACCTATCATGATGTCTAGACCAGGCTCACCTATCATGCTGTCTAGACCAGGTTCACCTATCATGATGTCTAGACCAGATTCACCTATCATGCTGTCTAGACCAGGATTCAGACCAGATTCACCTATCATGATGTCTAGACCAGGTTCACCTAACATGATGTCTAGACCAGGTTCACCTATCACATATCATGATCTAGACCAGGTTCACCTAACATGATGTCTAGACCAGGTTCACTATCATGATGTCTAGACCAGGTTCACCTAACATGATGTCTCCAGATTCACCTATCATGATGTCTAGACCAGGTTCACCTATCATGATGTCTAGACCAGGTTCACCTATCATGATGTCTAGACCAGGTTCACCTATCATGATGTCTAGACCAGGTTCACCTATCATGATGTCTAGACCAGGTTCACCTATCATGATGTCTAGACCAGGTTCACCTATCATGATGTCTAGACCAGGTTCACCTATCATGATGTCTAGACCAGGTTCACCTATCATGATGTCTAGACCAGGTTCACCTATCATGATGTCTAGACCAGGTTCACTATCATGATGTCTAGACCAGGTTCACCTATCATGATGTCTAGACCAGGTTCACCTATCATGCTGTCTAGACCAGGTTCACTATCATGATGTCTGAGACCAGGTTCACCTATCATCTATCATGATGTCTAGACCAGGTTCACCTATCATGATGTCTAGACCAGGTTCACCTATCACCTATCATGATGTCTAGACCAGGTTCACCTATCATTCACCTATCATGATGTCTAGACCAGGTTCACCTATCATGATGTCTAGACCAGGTTCACCTATCATGATGTCTAGACCAGGTTCACCTATCATGATGTCTAGACCAGGTTCACCAACATGATCATGATGTCTAGACCAGGTTCACCTATCATGATGTCTAGACCAGGTTCACCTGTCATGATGTCTAGACCAGGTTCACCTAACATGATGTCTAGACCAGGTTCACCTATCATGCTGTCTAGACCAGGTTCACCTCTATCATGATGTCTAGACCAGGTTCACCTAACATGATGTCTAGACCAGGTTCACCTATCATGCTATGTCTAGACCAGGTTCACCTATCATGATGTCTAGACCAGGTTCACCTAACATGATGTCTAGACCAGGTATCATGATGTCTAGACCAGGTTCACCTATCATGATGTCTAGACCAGGTTCACCTAACATGATGTCTAGACCAGATTCACCTATCATGCTATGATGTCTAGACCAGGTTCACCTATCATGATGTCTAGACCAGGTTTCACCTATCATGATGTCTAGACCAGGTTCACCTATCATGATGTCTAGACCAGGTTCACCTAACATGATGTCTAGACCAGGTTCATCTATCATGATGTCTAGACCAGGTTCACCTATCATGATGTCTAGACCAGGTTCACTAACATGATCTATCTAGACCAGGTTCACCTATCAACATGATGTCTAGACCAGGTTCACCTATCATGATGTCTAGACCAGGTTCACCTATCATGATGTCCTATATCATGATGTCTAGACCAGGTTCACCTATCATGCTGTCTAGACCAGGTTCACCTATCATGATGTCTAGACCAGGTTCACCTAACATGATGTCTAGACCAGGTTCACCCTATCATGATGTCTAGACCAGGTTCACCTATCATGATGTCTAGACCAGGTTCACCTATCATGATGTCTAGACCAGGTTCACCTATCATGATGTTCACCTAGACCCAGACCAGGTTAACCTATCATGATGTCTAGACCAGGTTCACCTATCATGATGTCTAGACCAGGTTCACCTAACATGATGTCTAGACCAGGTTCACCTATCATGATGTCTAGACCAGGTTCACCTATCATGATGTCTAGACCAGGTTCACCTATCATGATGTCTAGACCAGGTTCACCTATCATGATGTCTAGACCAGGTTCACCTATCACCTATCCAGGTGATGATCTAGACCAGGTTCACCTATCATGACCTATCATGATGTCTAGACCAGGTTCACCTATCATGATGTCTAGACCAGGTTCACCTAACATGATGTCACCAGGTATCATGATGTCTAGACCAGGTTCACCTATCATGATGTCTAGACTAGGTTCACCTGATGTCTAGACCAGGTTCACCTATCATGATGTCTAGACCAGGTTCACCTATCATGATGTCTAGACCAGGTTCACCTATCATGATGTCTAGACCAGGTTCACCTATCATGATGTCTAGACCAGGTTCACCTATCATGATGTCTAGACCAGGTTCACTAACATGATGTCTAGACCAGGTTCACCTATCATGATGTCTAGACCAGGTTCACCTATCATGATGTCTAGACCAGGTTCACCTATCATGATGTCTAGACCAGGTTCACCTAACATGATGTCTAGACCAGGTTCACCTATCATGATGTCTAGACCAGGTTCACCTAACATGATGTCTAGACCAGATTCACCTATCATGATGTCTAGACCAGGTTCACCATCATGATGTCTAGACCAGGTTCCACCTATCATGATGTCTAGACCAGGTTCACCTAACATGATGTCTAGACCAGGTTCACCTATCATGATGTCTAGACCAGGTTCACCTATCATGATGTCATTCATCCTATCATGATGTCTAGACCAGGTTCACCTATCATGATGTCTAGACCAGGTTCACCTATCACCTATCATGATGTCTAGACCAGGTTCACCTATCATGATGTCTAGACCAGGTTCACCTATCATGATGTCTAGACCAGGTTCCCTATCATGATGTCTAGACCAGGTTCACCTATCATGATGTCTAGACCAGGTTCACCTATCATGATGTCTAGACCAGGTTCACCTATCATGATGTCTAGACCAGGTTCACCTATCATGATGTCTAGACCAGGTTCACCTGTCATGATGTCTAGACCAGGTTCACCTATCATGATGTCTAGACCAGGTTCACCTATCATGATGTCTAGACCAGGTTCACCTATCATGATGTCTAGACCAGGTTCACCTATCATGATGTCTAGACCAGGTTCACCTATCATGATGTCTAGACCAGGTTCACCTATCATGATGTCTAGACCAGGTTCACCTATCACCTATCATGCTGTCTAGACCAGGTTCACCTATCATGATGTCTAGACCAGGTTCACCTATCATGATGTCTAGACCAGGTTCACCTATCATGATGTCTAGACCAGGTTCACCTATCATGATGCCTATCATGATGTCTAGACCAGGTTCACCTATCATGATGTCTAGACCAGGTTCATCACCTATCATGATGTCTAGACCAGGTTCACCTATCATGATGTCTAGACCAGGTTCACCTATCATCTATCATGATGTCTAGACCAGGTTCACCTATCATGATGTCTAGACCAGGTTCACCTATCATGATGTCTAGACCAGGTTCACCCACCTATCATGATGCCTTCAACATGATGTCTAGACCAGGTTCACCTATCACCTATCATGATGTCTAGACCTGTCATGATGTTACTCAGGTTCACCTATCATGATGTCTAGACCAGGTTTCACCTATCATGATGTCTAGACCAGGTTCACCTATCATGATGTCTAGACCAGGTTCACCTTCATGATGTCTAGACCAGGTGATGTCTAGACCAGGTTCACATATCATGATGTCTAGACCAGGTTCACCTATCACCTATCATGCTGTCTAGACCAGGTTCACCTATCATGATGTCTAGACCAGGTTCACCTATCATGATGTCTAGACCAGGTTCACCTAACATGATGTCTAGACCAGGTTCACCTATCATGATGTCTAGACCAGGTTCACCTATCATGATGTCTAGACCAGGTTCACCTATCCTGTGATGTCTAGACCAGGTTCACTAACATGATGTCTAGACCAGGTTCACCTCATATCACCTATCATGATGTCTAGACCAGGTTCACCTATCACCTATCATGATGTCTCGACCAGGTTCACCTATCACCTCATGATGTCTAGACCAGGTTCACCTGTCATACTCTTCACCTTATATGTCTAGACTCTATCATCTAGACCAGGTTCACCTAACATGATGTCTATATCTATCATTGTCTAGACCAGGTCTATCACCTCTGATTAGGTTCACTATATTCTCCATTATATTGATGTCTTCTCTATCATGATGTTAGACCAGGTTCACTAACATGATGTCTAGACCAGGTTCACCTTATATTCTACTCTACTCTATTCTACCAGGTCACCTATGATGTCTATTGTATTCCTATCACTATTATGTCTCTTCACCTATCTCTGTTATATTCTACTCTACTCTGTCATACTCTGTTATATTCTATTATATTATACTTTACTCTATTGTACTCTCTATTATACTATTATATTCTTCTACTCTATTATACTATATTATATTCTCTGCTCTATTATACTCTTTTAAATTCTATTCTACTCTGTTATACTCTATTTCTATTATATTCTACTCTACTCTGTTATACTCTATTATTATTCTACTCTTACATTCTACTCTACTCTGTTATACTCTATTATATTCTACTCTACTCTATCATACTCTATTTAAATTCTACTCTATCATACTCTATTATATTCTCCATTATATTCTACTCTATTATTATACTCTATTCTCTATTTATTCTACTCTACTCTGTTATACTCTATTATATTCTACTCTACTCTATCTACTCTATTATATTCTACTGTCATTCTCTATTCTCCATTATATTCCACTCTATAATATTATACTCTATTCTCTATTATATCTACTCTACTCTATTTGTATCTATTGTGTTCTATCTATCTATTCTTATCTATTTCCATTATGTTATCTATTTTATTCTTCTCTATTCTACTCTATGTTCTACTTTACTCTGTTCCATTCTACTCTATCCTTCTCTATTCTACTCTATATTATACTCTACTCTATTCCACCTCTACTCTATTCTACTATATTCAACTCTATTATATTCTACACTTTTCTACTCTATATTATATTGTCCTCTATTCCACTCTACTCAATTCTACTCTATATTATACTTCACTCTATTCCACTCTACTCTATTCTACTATATTCTACTTTATTCTACTCTGTATTCTACTCTACTCTGTTCCACTCTACTCTATTTTATTATATTCTTCTCTACTATATTGTATTCTACTTTATTCTACTCTATATTATACTCTACTCCATTCCACTCTACTCTATTCTACTTTACTCTATTTCATTCTACTCTATTCTATTATATTATAATCTCTTCTACTCTATTCTGCTCTCTTCTATTCTTTTATATTCTACTCTATTCTACTAAATTCTATTCTATCCGTACTCTCTTCTAATCTATTCTGTTCTTCTATATCCTCTCCTCTCCTCTCCTCTCCTCTCCTCTCCTCTCCTCTCCTCTCCTCTCCTCTCCTCTCCTCTCCTCTCCTCTCCTCTCCTCTCCTCTCCTCTCCTCTCCTCCAGATCATTGCGTACCAGCCCTATGGGAAGTCAGTGGACTGGTGGGCCTTTGGAGTTCTGCTGTATGAGATGCTGGCTGGACAGGTAGGTGTGTGTGTGTGTGTGTGTGTGTGTGTGTGTGTGTGTGTGTGTGTGTGTGCACATATGTTAACATTTACTGTGGATATTAACCAATCCCCTCCCCCCTCTGTCCTGTCCTCTCCTCCTCCCTCTGTTCTCCCCTCCTCCCTCTGTCCTGTCCTCTCCTCCTCTGTTCTCCCCTCCTCCCTCTGTCCTGTCCTCCCCTCCTCCCTCTGTCCTGTCACTCCCCTCTTCCCTCTGTCCTCCCCTCTTCCCTCTGTCCTCCCCTCCTCCCTCTGTCCTGTCCTCCCCTCCTCCCTCTGTCCTGTCCTCCCTCTGTCCTCCCCTCCCTCTGTCCTGTCCTCCCCTCCTCCCTCTGTCCTGTCCTCCTCCCTCTGTCCTCCCCTCCCTCTGTCCTGTCCTCCCCTCCTCTCTCTGTCCTGTCCTCCCCTCCTCTCTCTGTCCTGTCCTCCCCTCTGTCCTGTCCTCCCCTCTGTCCTCTGTCCTAGCCTCCCTTCGACGGTGAGGATGAGGATGAGTTGTTCCAGTCCATCATGGAGCATCACGTCTCCTACCCCAAGTCTATGTCCAAGGAAGCTGTCGCCATCTGCAAAGGGGTGAGGGGGAAAACACACCTCCTAATAACTTAATTGATTGTTTGTCTTCCGTTTCACTGCAATTTGGAGAGAGAGAGAGGGAGAGAGGAGGAGAGAGAGAGAGAGAGAGAGAGAGAGAGGAGAGAGAGAGGAGAGAGAGAGGAGAGAGAGGAGAGAGAGAGAGAGATGGAGAGAGAGGGAGGAGGGAGAG
>NW_026287243.1:0-800 GCF_023373465.1 Oncorhynchus keta | reverse complement strand
TGTTGTCCTGTTGGAAGGTGAAGCTTTCATCTTGCCACTCTACCATAAAGGCCTTATTGGTGGAGAGCTGGCTGCCCGGCCAAACAAGCAATCGGGGGAGAAGGGCCTTGGTCAGGGAGGTTTTTGGTCACTCTGACAGAGCTCTAGAGTTCCTCTGTGTAGATGGTTGTCCTTCTGGAAGGTTCTCCCATTACTGCATCATTCCACCATTCAGGCCTTTATTGGATAGTGGCCAGACAGAAGCCACTCCTCAGTGAAAGGCACATGGCAGCCCGCTTGGAGTTTGCCAAAGGCACCTAAAGGACTCTCAGACCATGAGAAACAAGATTCTCTGGTCTGGAGCTAAAACAAGAAGCTCCCGCACTCAGGTCTGTTCAACGCTGGTTCGACCAATCTGATTCCACGCTCCAAGACTGCTTCCATCACGTGGACTGGGATTTGTTCCGCACTGCGTCCAACAACAACATTGACGAATACACTGATTCGGTGAGCGAGTTCATTAGAAAGTCATTGAAGATGTCGTTCCCATAACAACGATTAAAACATTCCCAAATCAGAAACCGTGGATTGATGGCAGCATTCGCGTGAAACTGAAAGCGCAAACCACTGCTTTTAACCAGGGCAAGGTGACCGGAAACATGACCGAATACAAACAGTGTAGCTATTCCCTCCGCAAGGCAATAAAACAAGTGAAGCGTCAGTATAGAGACAAAGTAGAGTCGCAATTCAATGGCTCAGACACAAGAGGTATGTGGCAGGGTCTACAGTCAATCACGGATTACAAAAGAAAACCAGCCCCG
>NW_026287242.1:0-25172 GCF_023373465.1 Oncorhynchus keta | reverse complement strand
AGTTATTATTTATAGGGGTGCCAGGTAGGTTGTGCCTACCAGAGAAAACATTGGTTTCTCCTTTTAGTTTGGGTGGGAATGAGTCCCATCTGGTCCGTCAAGTCTACACCAATACAAAAGGACGTATGTAAAGTCAGGATGGAAATAAACTTTTCATAAACCCTTAAAACATTGAAAAGAACTTCAAAAACAACTATATTCTGTTGCGTAGGTTGTATTAGCAACAACAATGATTACACACACACATATAATAATATCACAATGAGTTCTGGTTCCTCCAGAAATGTCCTGGGTACCTCGGCCTAAAAAAGAGTCCTGCCCGGTAAAGGAGTTCAGTGAACTCAAGTGACTTTTGTCACGCGATGTTTGTCCGTTCATTCCGTGTAGCGTAAACCCAGTATTAAACATACAATCAATATAACAATTACTTTACCACAGAACCTAAAGCGATCAACTCTTAATTAAGTCCTCAACTACCACTAACTACACAAATCACAGTATACATCACATCCAAACAAATGAAATACCGTATACAAAAAGGTGGTAGTCAGTCGGTCAGTCAGACAATCCAATCCGCCAATAGATCTCCAGCGGAGAAAGGCCACGAAGAACGGAGAGGTGTAGTCCAGGGACACGAAGAGTGGATCCGATCCTGGAGTAAACTCTCTTAGGCTACAAAACACACGTTTAACGGCAACAAAACAAACGGAATAGAGAAGCTTCGGAACTGAGGGTTGAACACATCCTCATGCACGTCTCCATCACAACCCCCTTTCGCGCAGCTGATGCTGGCTATTTAATTGGGAATTAAAGGGAAAGCGCCCTATTGGAAGGAGCTGCACTGAGACGGTTCAGAAAAATTCAGGGCCGTCACACACCCCCTCCCTGGAAAAAGCCGACCATTGCCCTGGAAGGCACATCTTGGTCGGAAACCGAGAAAGGTCTCCTCATCACTTTCCTCTACAAAAATATTCATTACTTTTTGGAGCTCACGCTCCTCAGCTGAGGAGTCACAGGCCTTAAGGTGCGAGACTTCTGGGTCTGGGAATCCGAGAAAAGTATCCTCACTATCCTCTTCAAAGATATCCAGGACCTTGCGGCGCTCAATCACCTCAATTCCTCAGCCGAGGGGTAACAGGCCTTAAGGCGTGAGACATGGACAATGCGCATATCTTCACCCGTGTCCTCTTTCACCACTCGGTAGTTCAAAGGGCCCATCTGCTCCACAATCCTATATGGTCCTTGCCATTTAGGAGCGAGCTTGGCCGAGAAGAATTGTTCAGCTTTCGAGTAAGGATGAGAGCGAAGCCACACCCGATCACGAAGCTGGAACTGCATGTCTCGTCTGTTCTTATCATAATTTCTCTTCTGCTTGAGTCGAGCCTGGATCATGTTCTTTGAGACAAGAGCTCTCAAGTCATGGAGATGGCCTACCTGGTCATAGCAAGCAGCGTCTGGAGTAAGCTGCTGGGGCTGTAGCACCATATCCAAGGGTCCTCGGAGAGGACGACTTAGGTTCAGCTCTGCAGGTGTGACTCAGTGGACTCTTGCACAGCAGAATTCAGGGCAAATCGAAACTCGTGAAGGTGCTTGTCCCAGTGTTTGTGCTGGGTCCCTACATAGGAAGCAATCATTGTCTTCAAGGTTCGATTTACTCTCTCAGTGAGATTGGTCTGTGGGTGATAGGCCGTGGTCAACTTCTGCCTCAGGTTCCATCTTTGGCAGGTCTCCTCAAAGAGATCAGAGACAAATTGGGAACCTCGATCAGACAGGATGTAATCAGGCACTCCCCAGCGAGTCAGGATCTCTTTCGTAAGGATGTTAGAGACGGTCCTTGCTGTGGCCTGACGCAGGGAAAAGAGTTCCACCCACTTTGAATAGTAATCAACAAAAACAAGCATGTACACATTCTGATTGGAGCTTCTAGGAAATGGACCCATCAAATCCACTCCTAACATTTCCCAAGGTCGGGTAACCACCGTTTGCTGCAACTTGCCAGCAGGCTTTCTACCTTCTGGTTTGTACATTTGACAAACCTGACAATTTCGGGATGTGTGACTTCACATCCATGCTCAGATGTGGCCAGTAGAGTAACGCTTGCAACCGCTTGTAGGTTTTGAACCTGCCCAAATGACCAGCTAATGGGTCTTCATGGAAATGTTGAAGCAGTTGTAGGCGTAGAGTGTCCGGTATGTACATTTGGTAGAGTGTTCTGTGAGGTAGTTGTACGACTCGGTAGACTTTATCTTCAATGATGGTCAGCTTTGTGGTAGGATTGACCATCTTTTCTCCATCTTCCAGGATAGTCTGGTACAAAGCCTGTACTTCTGGATCATCCTGTTGAGCTTTCCATATGGCCTCATCAGAGATGGGAAAGTCCGTTTTAGCGCAGTCTCGACTGCTTGACAGGACAGTAGCACATGTAAGATCAGGGCCACCGTTATCACAAGTAGGAGCTCTGGACAAGGCATCTGGAACAGTGTTGTATTTTCCTTTCCTGTATTCCACTGCAAATGTGAACTCTTGCAACCGTAGAGCCCATCTTATGAGTCTGGTGCTTGGTTTGTTGGTCTTGAACACCCACACAAGGGAGGAATGGTCAGTGACCACAGTGAAGTGTCTTCCCTCCAAGTAGTACCTCCACTTTTCCAAAGCCCAGACCACTGCAAGGCACTCTTGCTCTGTTGTGGAGTAGTTCCGTTCTGCTCCATTCAATGTCCGACTGGCGAACGCTAGCACTTCTTCAGTGCCAAGTCCAGTCTGTTGGACTAGGACAGGCACCAAGTCCAACATCACTTGCATCAGTGTAAACAACAAAAGGGCAATCAAAGTTGGGATGACCTAAAATGGGAGGTGTGACGAGATGTCGTTTCAGGGTTTCAAAGGAAGTCTGGCACTCTGCCGTCCATTGGAATTTCGCTCTTTTCGCTTCATCGCGTTGAGGGGTTCTGCCACCTGGGAGAAGTTCGACACAAACCGATGGTACCATCCAGCCATACCAAGGAACCGTTGAAGGGCCTTGAGTGTGGTTGGCACAGGAAGTCTTGTACAGCCTTTGTCTTTTCAGGATCCACATGAATGCCGTCGAAAGACACAATATGGCCAAGGAACTTCAGGGAGGTTTGGCAGAAGTTGCTCTTCTTCATATTTAAGGTCAGACCAGCTTCTCTAGCTTGTCCAACACTGCTTGAAGATCTTGAAAGTGTCTTTCTCTGTTCTGAGTAGATAATTATATCGTCCCAGGTAGACGAAACAGATCTTCCCTTTGAGCTCACCTAACGCAATCTCCATGAGTCTTTGGAAAGTGGCAGGGGCATTCTTTAATCCAAAGGGCATCACCTTAAAGGAAAACAAGCATTCGGCACAGACAAACGCAGTCTTGTCCTTTCTTTCCTGGTCCATCTCAACCTGCCAATAACCACTATTGAGGTCAAGGGTAGTGAACACAACAGCGCCAGACAATGACTCCAGGATCTCATGGATGGTGGGAAGAGGATAGGCATCAGTCTGGGAAACATTGTTGGTCTTCCTATAGTCCACACAAAATCTAAGACCACCAGTCTTTTGGGATGAGGACAACAGGAGTAGCCCAGGGGAGAGGAGGAACGTTCTATTATATCTTGTGTTAACATATCATTAATGAGTCCCTTTTGGATGATTAGCTTCGCTGGGGACAAACGATATGGCTTTTGCTTGATCGGCATTTCCTGTGTAAGGAATATTTTGTGCTTCAGGAGCCTGGTGCGTCCCAGCTTTGAAGTACATACATCAGCATTATTCTGCAGCTGTTCCAACAGCCTTAACTCCTCTGGCAGTTCCAGCTGAGCTCTTCTCACAGCCTGTAAAAGGAGATCGTCAGAAGGATTATCGAGGGTTAGTGGTACCGGAGCAATGGCAGAGAAGACTGCCACATTTGAACCCCAATCATGTAACTTCATAGCTTCTGATTGGAAGAAATGCTTCGCGGATTGTATGGAAACCAGTAGCAATTGTGTGCGATATCAATCTGGACACCACTGAAGTACATGAAATCAATTCCCAACACGACAGGAAAAGCAAGGTTCCTGGTTTGTAGGATAACAGAAGGAATCATATAGGAGCGGTTACACAGGCGGAACTCTACCTCACTCCATCCAAGTGGTCGTCTAGCCTCACCATCAGCCAGATAGAGTGGACCTTCTGTCCACGGCTTCAAGTTGTATTGTGGACCGTTAACCTCCTTCCACAGTTTCTCATTGAGCAGTGTGTAGGATGACCCGGTATCCAAGATGGCTCTTCCTGTCCATGGGCCTATGGACAGGGGTAACACCAGTTGGTGCGGTATTAACTGAAAGGAAGGGGATGTCGATGGGGGGGCGTAGGCAGTGACTCTTGGGGTTTCAGCTCTGGTTAAAGCACCCAGAGAAGGATGGTCATTGCTGCGAAGAGAGTTAGGTGTGTTGGCCTGTTGTGATTTGTGGTTTCTGGAAGGGTTTACTTGATACGGTCTTGGACATGTAGCTGAAGAATGTCCCTTTTGGCTACATCTCCAACAAAACATGAGAGGGGTCTTGGCTGGAGACTCTGGCTGTTGTTGATGGTCTGTCTTGGGTAACTGTTTGGGTGTCTGTTTCTTTCTCTGGTCATATTGCTGTTGGCATTCTCTGTCCTTCTCAAACTGCTGTCCCAAGCGAACCAGTCCATCGACAGTGGTGACTCGTTCTCAGAGTTGACTGGCTAGTAGTGGGTTGATGTTCTTCAAGATCAATTTAATGACCTCTTCCTCCTCACTGCCAGGTTTCCACCTTCTGCACAGGGAGTGGTAACCGTATGCAAAGTCACGGATACTCTCTTTCTCTCCTTGTACTCGATTTCTGACTCTGTCTGCCAATTCATCTGTGTAGTCCTCAGATAGAAATGCAGAGGAAAACTTGGCCTCAAAGTCAGCCCAGGAGGTAGTGGTGAGACGTGCCACATCCCACCAGTCTCGAGCTGTTCCATGCAACACATTCCTCAATGTGGCAAGGAGTTCTTCGTCAGCCAGGGGATTGAGGGCAAGAAAGTCACGACATCTTTCTAGATACATTAGCGGATCAGGACTGTCATCTTTTTTCCCCAAAGGTGGGAAATTGCAATTTAATGGGCATCGCCCCCACATGACGTCTACTCAAATCACCATGAACAAACGAGCTAGGAGGGATTGAGGAAGTAGAGGGGGAGGGCGTTATCGGACAATGAAAATGAACACCAGGATGCATGGTGGATTGCATCCTGCAAGGGGTGGCTGCAGCATGGCCTGGTCTTGGCTGTTCAGAGGTGCCAGCTTGGCCCTCAGTGGTCTGAACTGGAAGTGGACACCAGGGAAACTCTGTGTAAGGACATTTTAACACAATTAGAGAGCTCTGTCTGCAAGTGGTCTACAGTGTTAACCATGGGAGAAAAACAGAATTAACGTCCTTGAGGACCTCAGTGTGGTGATGTTGCAGGCGCCATTGGAGAGTGGCAGTGAGTTGGTTTCGTTGGTAGTCAAACTGCCTGTCCATGGCACCAGTCATTTCCCGTCTTCCACTCTCACTGAGCTCAGTCAGCGTGTGGGTTAGAGTGCTCAGTGAGTTTCTGAATTCCATGGCACTCTGTTGTTGCTCTTCCCTCAGACATTTGAATTTATGGTGGATAAGAGTTTGGAGATGTTGTTGAGTCCGACGAATATCAAGGATGTCACCTTGAAGTTGTAAGACTACAACCTCTGGAGATAAACCAGACAATGGAGGAAGGTTGGGTGTCAGAGGGAGGACTAGCTCAGTACTTCCACACAGATCCATGTCAATAAGTGAGTAACTGGTTAGACCTCCTGTGGCCTGTGGCTCAGGCCGAGCATTCAGATTCCCAGGGCTCTGGCCCAAATCAACTCCATTATCTCCATTCACATTATGATTTGTATTGTCAGCTTGATGGTCAGAATGGCCCTGTGTATTCCCATTGACAGGTATGACATGGATGAGCACATTATCTTGGGGTGAATCCATTGTTTTAATTCCACACAAAATATTTGCTTTGGTTAGTTCTCAATGTTGAGCTGTCCCATCTGGGGTGCCATTTTTATGTAACGGTTTTGACTTGAGGTTATTATTTATAGGGGTGCCAGGTAGGTTGTGCCTACCAGAGAAAACATTGGTTTCTCCTTTTAGTTTGGGTGGGAATGAGTCCCATCTGGTCCGTCAAGTCTACACCAATACAAAGGATTTATGTAAAAGTCAGGATGGAAATAAACTTTTCATAAACCCTTAAAACATTGGAAAGAACTTCAAAAACAACTATATTCTGTTGCGTGGGTTGTATTAGCAACAACAATGATTACACACACACATATAATAATATCACAATGAGTTCTGGTTCCTCCAGAAATGTCCTGTACCTCGGGCCTAAAAAGAGTCCTGCCTGGTAAAGGAGTTCAGTGAACTCAAGTGACTTTTGTCACGCGATGTTTGTCCGTTCATTCCGTGTAGCGTAAACCCAGTATTAAACATACAATCAATATAACAATTACTTTACCACAGAACCTTAAAGCGGATCAACTCTTAATTAAGTCCTCAACTACCACTAACTACACAAATCACAGTATACATCACATCCAAACAAATGAAATACCGTATACAAAAAGGTGGTAGTCAGTCGGTCAGTCAGACAATCCAATCCGCAAGTCCAGGGACGCGAAGAGTGGATCCGATCCTGGGTAAACTCTCTTAGGCTACAAAACACACGTTTAACGGCAACAAAACAAACGGAATAGAGAAGCTTCGGAACTGAGGGTTGAACACATCCTCATGCACGTCTCCATCACAACCCCCTTTCGCGCAGCTGATGCTGGCTATTTAATTGGGAATTAAAGGGAAAGCGCCCTATTGGAAGGAGCTGCACTGAGACGGTTCCAGAAAAATTCAGGGCCGTCACAGTATCCTGGAAGGATATTGATCTCATCCCGTCAGTAGAGGATGCCTGGATATTTTTTTAAATGCCTTCCTAACCATCTTAAATAAACATGCCCCATTCAAGAAATTTAGAACCAGGAACAGATATAGCCCTTGGTTCTCCCCAGACCTGACTGCCCTTAACCAACACAAAAATATCCTATGGCGTTCTGCATTAGCATCGAACAGCCCCGTGATATGCAGCTGTTCGGGGAAGCTAGAAACCATTATACACAGGTAGTTAGAAAAGCCAAGTCTAGCTTTTTCAAGCAGAAATTTGCTTCCTGCAACACTAACTCAAAAAGTTCAAGGACACTGTAAAGTCCATGGAGAATAAGAACACCTCCTCCCAGCTGCCCACTGCACTGAAGATAGGAAACACTGTCACCACTGATTAATCCACCATAATTGAGAATTTCAATAAGCATTTTTCTACGGCTGGCCATGCTTTCCACCTGGCTACTCCTACCCCGGTCAACAGCACTGCACCCCCAACAGCAACTCGCTCAAGCCTTCCCCATTTCTCCTTCTCCCAAATCCGTTCAGCTGATGTTCTGAAAGAGCTGCAAAATCTGGACCCCTACTAAATGTTTTTTTATTTCACCTTTATTTAACCAGGTAGGCAAGTTGAGAACAAGTTCTCATTTACAATTGCGACCTGGCCAAGATAAAGCAAAGCAGTTCGACAGATACAACGACACAGAGTTACACATGGAGTAAAACAAACATACAGTCAATAATACAGTATAAACAAGTCTAGATACAATGTGAGCAAATGAGGTGAGAAGGGAGGTAAAGGCAAAAAGGCCATGGTGGCAAAGTAAATACAATATAGCAAGTAAAACACTGGAATGGTAGTTTTGCAATGGAATAATGTGCAAAGTAGAAATAAAAATAATGGGGTGCAAAGGAGCAAAATAAATAAATGTATTAAATACAGTTGGGAAAGAGGTAGTTGTTTGGGCTAAATTATAGGTGGGCTATGTACAGGTGCAGTAATCTGTGAGCTGCTCTGACAGTTGGTGCTTAAAGCTAGTGAGGGAGATGTGTTTCCAGTTTCAGAGATTTTTGTAGTTCGTTCCAGTCATTGGCAGCAGAGAACTGGAAGGAGAGGCTAAAGTACAGGCAGGGAAAAGGCAAAGGCGTCGTTAGTGAGGCAGGCAAAAACTATCATAGACGGGAGGTTTAAATTACGGGAAAACCAGAGCTCCGAACAGAAGTGTGACACAAACAAAACCACCACCACCCAATGATGGGGTGCAAAGAACTGAACTAAATAGTGTGTGATTAAGACATACAAGTGTGTGAACAGGTGATCAGAATTCAGGTGATTGGGATCTGGAGAGTGAGCTGCGTTCAGGGGATCTACGTGTTTGAGAGTGAGTTGGAAGCAGACGTTACACAATACACCAGAGGGGTAACCTAGACTTTTAAAGTAGCTAGATGAACTGAGCAAAAACGGGTTGAATCAATGTTTTTCCATCTCATTTTATCAAACAAATTAAATGCGATCACGTTGAATCAACATGGAAAACTGTATTTCAAGGCCTACCTTCAAACACAGTGCCTCTTTGCTTGACATCATGGGACAATCAAAATAAATCAGTCAAGACCTCACAAAAAAATTGGAGACCTCCACAAGTCTGGTTCATCCTTGGGAGCAATTTCCAAATACCTGAAGGTACCACGTTCATCTGTACAAACAATAGTACACGAGTATAAACGCCATGGGACCACGCAGTCGTCATACCGCTCAGGAAGGAGACGTGGTCTGTCTCCTAGAGATGAATGTGCTTTGGTGTGAAGTGCAAATCAAAGTGCAAATCAATCCCAGAACAACAGCAAAGGACCTTGTGAAGATGCTGGAGGAAACAGGTACAAAAGTATCTATATCCACAGTAAAACGAGTCCTATATTGACATAACCTGAAAGGCCGCTCAGCAAGGAAGAAGCCACTACTCCAAAACCGCCATAAAAAAAAAAAGCCAGACTCGGTTTGCAACTGCACATTTGGACAAAGATCGTACTTTTTGAGAAATGTCCTCTGGTCTGATGAAACAAAAATAGAACTGTTTGGCCATAATGACCATCATTATGTTTGGAGGAAAAGGGGAGGTTTGCAAGCCGGTACACCATCCCAACTGTGAAGCACAGGGGTGGCAGCATCACGCTGTGGAGGTGCTTTGCTGCAGGAGAGACTGGTGCACTTCACAAAATAGATGGCTTCATGAGGAAGGAATATTATGTGGATATATTGAAGCAACATCTCAAGACATCAGGAAGTTAAAGCTTGGTCTCAAATGGGTCTTCCAAATGGACAATGACCCCAAGCATACTTTCAAAGTAAGGCTTAAGGACAACAAAGTCATGGTATTGGAGTGGCCATCACAAAGCCCTGACCTAAATCCTATAGAAACTTTGTGGGCAGAACTGAAAAGGCATGTGCGAGCAAGGAGGCCTACAAACCTGACTCAGTTACACTAGCTCTGTCAGAAGGAATTGGCCAAAATTCACCCAACTTATTGTGGGAAGCTTGTGGAAGGCTACCTGAAAACGTTTGACCCACGTTAAACAATTTAAAGGCAATGCTATCTAATACTAATTGAGTGTATGTAAACTTCTGACCCACTGGAAATGTGATGATAGAAATAAAAGCTGAAATAAATAATTCTCTCTACTATTATTCTGACATTTCATATTCTTAATATAAGTGGTGATCCTAACTGACCTAAAACAGGGAATTTTTACTAGGATTAAATGTCAGGAATTGTGAAAACTGAATGTCCTTGAACCTATTATTTGTTTTTAAATTGCACACAGAAGAAGTTTATAAGGATCATTTAGCTGCTAATGGCTGTCAACTTGAGTTACGGGGTGGCAGGGTAGCCTAGTGGTTAGAGCGTTAGACTAGTAATTGGAATGGTTGCAAGTTCAAACCCCTGAGCTGACAAGGTACAAATCTGTCGTTCTGCCCCTGAACAGGCAGTTAACCCAGTCATTGGCAGTCATTGAAAATAAGAATTTTTCTTAACTGACTTGCCTCGTTAAATAAATAAAAAAACTCAAGCATTAAGCTAGTCTACGACATCACTTCCTCTTGTACATCTTATGTCTCCATGAGAAAACATTTTATTTGGCTTCAGTGTGCTATTGAGTCTTCACCTCGGAATGAATGGTGTCACGTGATTAATGGCTTTGTCCATTTATATATACAGTCATTAAGCAAAATCAAGAATTCAAAATAAGGGTTTCGCTCCTCATTCGGAATTGTCAAACTTGGAACTTGATACTCTGGCAAACCATTTTTAATAGGCCCTATAAGGCTTTATTCAATATAATTCAGCATATTTTCATTTAACAGGGAAGCTATTTTGCCCTAAATTTGAATAGAAAACACCATTCCAGACAATCCTCAGGACAGTGACACCCACAACACTGGGTGATCCTGGTGAACAAAGCCACTTCCAGGCCTCCATTGTTAGGCCGGAGAGATGCACTCAGCTCCCACTAATTAAAGCGACGTTTCTGGACCTCAGCGAGCTGCTCAGCCGAGGCACTCGAGACTGAGGTGTGTCCGTCCAAGCAAGAAGTGTCTGGACGGGCCCTGGTCTCCCCTTTCTGCCTCTTTTCTTCCTTCCAAAAGACTAAGCAAATAGTCATTACTGAGCCAAAATGAGCTACAGAAAATAAAATAACCCTTATAGCAATCTCCTCTTGCTTGAGTTGCCAAAGAAAATGTCCGTCCTCATTTTAATAAGAAGATATTTCTGAAGTTGCCCTGTGACGCATCTCTGTTCCGTCCAGGGTGTATTAATGGTTATTGTTGTTAGGGACAATATTGGGATCATGTACTCTCTTTCTAGTCACTCTGGACATCAATACCGTGTTATTTAATGAGTGATATATTACCATAATAATTGCATTATTGTTCACCATACACAAAACATTTAATTTTAGATCCTTGTCTCCACTCGCTACAGACGGCTATATCGGTCCACTAATACAGGACTAGTAAAGGCCCAGTGCACAATCTTTGTGAAGAATTGTAATTTCCCCCCCAAATGTTGTATTTTTTTATTTAAAAAATAGTTTTATTCATATTTGTGACTCGTTTCAGGAAACTAGGCATATGTCGCTCGTTACTACTTCACAGGAGCGCCATTTGAACTGATACTTTTTTTCTATTATCAAAATGCGTTTTGTTGGCAGAAATGCCTTCTGGAACATGTGAACTTTCATGTGTCTTATTAACAAACTTGTATGCCATCGGTAAATATGAAAAAAAAAATGAGTTTAGCCACAGAAAAAGAGGCAACCTTCACCACTAGCCATGATTGGCTGAGATAATTTTCTCTTTTTGACTCTGTCGAAAAGAGAACATAGAAGCCTGTTGTATAAAACACCTGTCTCTGGATTACTTCTTCAAACTAAGGGTAACCATGGCATCCGTGACAGAGAGGTAGAAGCACATCCATGTATACGGGTAAGAGAGTCTAGCTAGCAACATTTTCAGATATTACAAGTTTCTAATTTTGTCAGAAAGTCATTTTCATTTTAAGTGAGACTTTATTTTTATTTTATTTTACCTTTATTTAACTAGGCAAGTCAGTTAAGAACAAATTCTTATT
Organism: Oncorhynchus keta; assembly: GCF_023373465.1. Classification (NCBI taxonomy): domain Eukaryota; kingdom Metazoa; phylum Chordata; class Actinopteri; order Salmoniformes; family Salmonidae; genus Oncorhynchus; species Oncorhynchus keta. The sequence goes on along the minus strand of NW_026287242.1, from coordinate 13,597 downwards.
TTCAATGACGGCCTAGGAACAGTGGGTTAACTGCCTGTTCAGGGGCAGAATGACAGATTTGTACCTTGTCAGCTCGGTGATTTACTGTTAGCTAGCTAGCTAACATTATGTGTATGATCTGTGTAGTAATATTATTCGTATCTCAGATTCATTTGCATTGCTAGTTATAGCATAATGTTAGCTAGCTAACGTTGAACCTGTTTGATTAGCTACCTGCAGATTCATGCAGGGCAGTAATGTTATGAGTTGGGATTAGGGTGCATTGTTTACCTAGATAAACAAAAGACTCCACTATGCAAGTAACTATTTCAATAGAATGTTTATGATGTCACTGTGACAACTGTACATAGACGTAGCTGGTAAATCCACTCTGGCTATCTACTCCAATTTCAGAGCACTCTTGTCTGAGTGTTCCAGAGCACAAAATAACTGACAAATTTACGAACACTCAACACTCGTTGAATTTGGCCGGTGTCAGTAACTGTTTGCAAAATAGAAAAATTCAAATTGTTGCCAGCAGCAGAGTTGCAGTCACCAACACTCTGGATAACATAAAAACAGCCTAACCAGCTATGCTAGGGGAGTAAAATGGTCAGAGTGAACTGTTCTTTCATTTGTGTCTTGAAGTAGCTAGCAAACTATCCAACGTTAGCCAGTTAGCTTGGGTGCTTGACTGATGTTAGTTCAGAATGCTCGGATCAACCCTACTTTTCGGGCAGAGCATCCAGTGTGCGCTCTGAATGCCCCGAGAGCGAAACGCTCTGCATTTATGAACGCCCAGTGCACACTCTGGCACTCCAGATTAAATTTACAAACACACCCATAGTATAAACCAGACTTTAGTCTTGAAATCTTTGATTGCTCAGTACATAGCCTCACATGTGAATCCTTAAAGATATGGGTGAGGCTAAAGCTTAAGAGAATGTGATCGATGCTGAATGGGTGTAAACAAAGAAGATCTCTCCATTAGGTACCAAAACATTCAAGGGCCATTTTCTCAACAGTGAGGTCACAAGTTGATCAACATTCAAAGCAGAATTACTTTCCCATTGTTCCTCAACTGTAGTGTAGGATATATAATTTTCTAGCTCTGAGTCTCTACTTTTATTCAATGTAAAAACACAATTTCAAATTTTGCTACTTAAAGAACGAATCGAGGCGGTCAGTCACATTTTTTTAGGGGGCTGCAGCACTCGACTTCCATCGGCAATGCCTAGCGGGCTAGTATTATTGAGCCATCATAATATTTATTCTACATTGGGCCTGAGAGAGGATGCTGGTGGGAGGAGTTATAGGAGGATGGGCTCATTGTAATGGCTGGAATGGAAAATATGGAATTGTATCAAACCACATTTGATGACGTTCTATCTATTCCATTCCAGGCATTACAAAGAGCCCATCCTCCTATAGCTCGTCCCACCAGCCTTCTCTGATGTCTGAATTTCACCCTTAAAGTTTCTCATCCCCAAAGTTAAATTGTTTTGCATTTTAGCTAACCGTAATGCTAACCTTTTTCCTAACCTTCATGAGGTTAAAATTCATGAAAACTAACATTTGCTTTTGGTCTTAATTTAGGTTTAGGCATAAGGTTAGCATTGGGGTTAAGGTTAGGGTTATGTTTAAAATAAAATTTTAAGAAGATCAATTGAAGAAATAGGTGGGTTTAGACATAATTGTGAGTTTGTGGTTGTGGAAGCTAGTGACGAACCGAGTGAGTGCTAGCACTCCTTCTATCCAGCTAGTTACCCCTCCCATCTCTCCCAGGACATAAAAGAGGTGATATTGTAACCGTTTTCTCCTTCTGAAAGGGGAAATCCCACGATTGAGCATGTGTGCTGGAGCGGAAGCAGCCTGGAATGTGTGGCCAGGCCATGTCTTTTGTCACCAGACCTGAGGTGAATAATTTAGTCCGGTCATATACAAAAAGGTTTCCTTGATCATCAGTCAGTTATTATTATTATTATTATGTTGGGGTATTTTACAAATTAAAGTACAAAATCATTGATGGGAATATCATATCTTCCATTTCTGAAAGATTGTAGCTCATGCACTGCCACCTAAAAACAGATTTTCATCCCCTATAGTTTATCATAGGGAATAAAACGCTCATTACTGGGATTTAGAGGATGTTTTCAAGCGCATGTGAATGATCTGGTAAGTGAGGCTCTTGTGACATTTAGCAAATTGACACAACTGGCTTTATATGAGGATGTTCTATCTATTTATAAATAAATAATTAAGCTTTATGATTCATTTCTCTCAGTGCATCCTCAGACAAACTATTGATTGGATAACATGTCAGCCCCTCATCCAAAGAAGTGTTTGTCATTATGTTGATGTTCATCATTGCCAGTTAGTGTCCCCTACCATGTTCCTTCATCCCAGGCCTTCACACAGGCTGGCAAAACTACTAGATTTGTGGAAAGGAGAGGCCCTACATCCCAAGTCTCCTAATGACCCTTTACCCCTCTGGATGAGCAAAGTCACACATCTCCTAATTGAGACTATGTCTGCATTTTTACACCCATTATCCACTGTATTCTTCTAATGCGACGCTAAGCAAGATGTTCTGAGGCGAACAGGGTTGTTTGGGAGGAGGAGGGGAGTTAGCCCCACACTGGACCTTCGCCATACTGTGCTCATTTTGACAATGATGAGTGCATCAATTTGTTTTTTTGTTTCCATCTTCCTTTAAGCTGTTGGCATTTCACTGCTTGTGTGTATTTCTTTTTCAGAGCTGCTAGCGCAAGCAGGCATAATTGAAATCTTCTGTGTTTTATATAAAACAAAGCACAGTTCTTCTGTTACATCTAGAAAGGGTTTTTCCGCCATTGTGGAACTCAGAGAGAAATGATTCTCTCCCTGTCTGTAAGATATGACTATCATCAGCCAAGCTCATCTCCAATGATTCATTTACATCCGTTGCCATATTTTAAAATCAAGTAATTTTATGGGCCAATTTGAGGTCTGAAAGTTCATTACAGTGCTCTCTGCTTTTAAGTGAGATTTAACAGCTTATAGTTGCCAAAGAACACTTGATAGGACCATTCCTATATAATAATACTGTGCTTATCAGAATAAATCAAGCAGTTATAAGAATCAAACGGCACGGAGTGTTCCGTAAAAAATAAAGTACAGTCTTTAATATACAGGACATGTATTTTGTTTATCATCACCACCTGTGAATAATATAGTTTTGTTACAACTGTAAGACTATTTCATAAGCATTTATATTCTGTGAACTGAACCTGTTTTATATTGCATTTATACACATTGCTAATACATGGTGAATCTGTGTTCAAGGAAATAACTGTGTTTACTTAATTCTTTACATGGTAACTAATGATCAGGTTTCTTTTTTAATTGGCCAATGCTTAAATTGTGTTGGACAAGCTTTAGTGATACAGGAAGTGACAGAGAGTTCTAGAGTTGTGGCTGATGGTGATCAATGTTATTTGATCGTTAAAGCTGCTAAATAGTTATCCGTCTCCATCTAGTCATTGTTGTTACAGAAAGTAATTCATCCGCCTCTAATCAAACACTCAATTTACACAATTTACAGTAAAGTTCATTCCTGAGTTGGTGGATTACAGTATCTGAGGGTGTGTTCCCAGACCTAGAGGTACATAATCAGGTCTTCCTGTTCCTCAAGTCAGAGGTTTTATATGTTTACATACATTTCAGCCATTGCATGCTCTTTGTGTGTTCCCCTTTGAAAAATATCTTGAGTTTCGTTAAAGAGCAATCCCGCCACTTTTCAATCTCATATTCATTGTCTTCAGCACCATACCAGTGTCTACATATGTGAAAACAGCAAGTTTCTATTTATGATCTGTGGTTACAAAGATAAGAAGAAAGCTCCTAAAAAAACACTTCTCTGTGACATCACAGGGTAGGATTAAAAGTAAGAAAAGCAGTGATCTTCAAACCCTGCAAAAAATGTTCTAGCCGGAGGGAAGGTCTTTTCTTGCTTTTCTTGCTCACAGTGAATCTCATAGTGTTTGAAAATCTCAGTTTTTTAAATGTTTTAACTTTTGATGATGTCGTCGGGTAGAATTTAACTTTATATTTTTTTCTACAAAATATAGAAATGCACCGTGCTGGAGATAATGTGCTGGAGATAATGAAAAAGAGGTTGAAAAGTGGTGGAATTGCCTTATAAGTAGTCTTTGAATGAACAGAGTGGTATAGATTAAAGTGTGATCTCAAGGAAAAGTTAATGGATTAGAGTGTTTTAAGAGGATATGCTTTATACATACAGTACATATTATGTACAATGATAAGAGCATAATGCCACCCAGACGATATTGTAACCTCACAAATTGTAAGGTCCTGATGCCCCCCCACCTCCAACCCTGCTCTCCATCAGTGAACCCACTGATTCAGACTGGACGGCCCAGGGTCTGTAGGTACACCTCTAGCATTGAGATGCAATGCCTTAGACCGCTGCGCCACTCAAGCAGCTTCTAAAAAAATGAATGGGAACTGCAGTCTATGGATTATATTGTAGTGACCTTAACCCAACTACCTCATCAAGAGGTTCAGACCTCTTGGTAACGGTTAAGGTGTTGGCTTGACAGTCACTTTACCTGGGGTTTGTTTCTCAACTGGCCCCCGAATTCACTACAATATTTCTACGGTTGGTTGCAGCTGTCAGTTTGCCTCACTCTCAGCAGCACAGGCACATAAAGGAGAGCACCCTGAACCAGTTTCAGCTGGACCTGGCCGGCCTAAGCTATAGGCCTACGTTTTATTGAGTTGCAATTGGCTGACACAGATAACAAGCTCTCGCTAACAAGCTTGCGCAGTTCTCATCACCTCACACATTAAATTAAAAGAGGACGAGTCCAAGCTGGTCCAGTCGGTAAATCATTTTTAAGTGCACATACCCGAGACCAATGGCAAAGCTTGCGTCCTGGGTCGGATCTCTGACGACCTCTTGCCTACACTCATCTGAGGGCAAGGACAGTTACGCTTCCGTGTTTTAATCCATCACTTGTCATATTAATAGGGGGAATCTGCACATGCAGGGCAGGCACCCTGAAATTACCTCACATGCTGATACAATTTTAGTAGCCTAATACAATAAATGCATGTTGAAATATTGTAGCATACGTTGACTGGATATAATTGCTTTTTAAATATTTGTGTGATAAGGTTTTCTCCAGTTTACCAGTAACAATCCTCTCATATTATGGTCTTCACCACTAGCTGTATCCAGTTGGTGCCAGTAGTGCTCCTATTCTGGAGTGTCAGTAGACAGAGGCACCCAGCTAACAATTCTAAGGAGAGAGAATGTTTTTTGGATGTTACCCATAATGTTCACCTACTGTTTGAGTGTCCAGTTCTCCTTTAGGGAAACCTGTGTTAGCAGAAACCCTCTGAGAACCTTTTTAGCCTGTTTTGGCGTTAAAGTTAGAACATTCCCTTAATAATTAATTTCAAGCAGAACTTGTCTAGAACGTGGTTACAATGTTCTCAGAATATAAAAATAGTAATGTTCTAGACACGTTTCATGAGAATGTTGCAAGAACATTCCCTAGATCCAGTTTGAGGGTTAGGGGAATATTCCATAAACGTCCCACCAAACATGCACAGAACAGGATTGCCATGTTCTCAAAATGTAATATATTAATGTTCTATACATGTTTCATGAGAACGCAGCAAGAACATGCCTCCAAATGGAAGGTGGATAATTTTAAGTATGCTATTGGACAATAAACAGTGTTGGCTAATTAATCTATATGAGCCAAATAATGATGATCCACAATTTGAAATTATATATACACACACTAATCTATCAAACTCACAAGCAACAGATTACTCTATTATTATGGTGGGAGATTAAAATACAGTTTTCAGTACCCCAATGGATGTTAAAAAACTTCTTATGGCTGGAGGCAGTATTGAGTAGCTTGGATGAATAAGGTGCCCAGAGTAAACTGCCTGCTACTCAGGCCCAGTTGCTAATATATGCATATATCATTAGATTTGGATAGAAAACACTCTGAAGTTTCTAAAACTGTTTGAATGATGTCTGTGAATATAACAGAACTCATATGGCAGGCAAAAACCTGAGAAAGAAATCCAACCAGGAAGTGGGAAATCTGAGGTTTGTAGTTTTTCCAAGTCATTGCCTATCGAATATACAGTGTCTATGGGGTCATATTGCACTTCCTAAGGCTTTTACTAGACGTCAACAGTCTTTAGAACCTTGTTTGATGCTTATACTGTGAAGGAGGGGGGAATGAGAGCTGAATGAGTTCGGGGTCTACCAGAGTGGCATGAGCTGATCACGCGCGCTCACGTGAGAGCTACCTGTGTTCCATTGCAATGCTAAAGACAAAGGAATTCTCCGGTTGAAACATTATTGAAGATTAATGTTAAAAACATCCTAAAGATTGATTCTATACATCGTTTGACATGTTTCTAGGAACTGTAATATAACTTTTTGAGCTTTTCATCTGAACTTTGCCCTGGACTTGCCCGCGCCTTGTGAGTTTGGATTTGTTTACCAAATGCTCTAACAAAAGGAGGTATTTGGACATAATTTATGGACTTTATCGAACAAAACAAACATATTGTGGAACTGGGATTCCTGGGAGTGCATTCTGATAAAGATCAAAGGTCAGTGAATATTTATAATGCTACTTCTGACTTCTGTTGACTCCACAACATGGCGGGTATCTGTTTGGCTTGTTTTGTTGTCTGAGCGCTGTACTCAGATTATTGCATGGTGTGCTTTTTCCGTAAAGCAGTTGCATTAAGGAGAAGTGTATCTATAATTCCATGCATAATAGCTGGATCTTCTCTGTGTTTTTCTGTGACTAGGCGGTGACCTAACATAATCGTTTGGTGTGCTTTTGCTGTAACGCCTTTTTGAAATTAGACACTATCGTGGGATTAACAACAAGTTTCTTTAAAATGGTGTAAAATACTTCTATATTTGAGGAATTTTAATTATGAGATTTCTGTTGTTTGAATTTGGCGCCCTGCACTTTCACTGGCTGTTGTCATATCGATCCCGGTAGCGGGATCGCAGCCATAAGTAGTTCAAGGAAATCACACTACAAATAATCACCCTCATGCATTTAGGCAAATTACGAATATCATGGATACTTTAGAACTCGTTGCTATATGGAGGCTTAAACATCCAGACTTAGTGAGATATGCATGGGGGAGGCTTAATCAAGCCAGTGGTCTTGATTCATTTCTTGTATCCTATGCCCCTAAATAGGAGGCGGAATGCAATCGGACCATCAAATAATTGTTATCCACAATACTCTTACAGAATTTCCAGGTAGGCGAGGATATTGGCAATGTAATCAAAGCCTACTGGATGACAACCTGTTTAAAAATATATATATATTAACCAAGACAAAGGACAACATACAGTACCAGTCAAAAGTTTGGACACACCTACTCAGTCAAGGGTTATTCATAATGTTTTACTATTTTCTTCATTGTAGAATAATAGTGAAGACATCTGAACTATGAAATAACACAAATGGAATCATTGCAGGTCAGACCCTACAATGACCCTCTTTAGTGTCTACACAGTGGTTGTGTGCTACTGTAAAGTGATGGCAATACTATATAAATTACAAACAGCCTACGTTAACCCTTCCCTGATACTATCTTGTTATAGCGTGCGTTGTACTCGGAATGCGCATTTACTCTTATTCGCGGTAGATTCAGATTGGCTACTGCAATGTAGGAAATTTCACAGCTATAAAAATGGAGAATCTGCACTTCATTTGATTTACTTTTCTTTTCAAAAACTCCCACAAAAAAATATTGTGCATCTGGAGAAGTGGCAATTTGGCCTACGGTACGTTATTCATGGCATAGTGTGAACGGTCCAAGTACTTGGAGGTTCCTCTAAAGCAGAAAGGCGGAATAAACGTGTCAGGATCAGGTTCTTAAATTGAACAAAGTTCTCTATTGAGGTAATTTTTTCTTCTCAAACACAATCAAGGATGATATCCCAACAAATCTTCACAAGAACAAGGAACACAAGGTGAGTATCTTTAAACTATAACATAAATCACGGGTGTATCACCGCCTTCACAATCCTTCCATGGAGAGTTCCCTTCGGGTGGTCGTCCGGATCCGTGGTGACCATTCCCAAAAGGTGGGTTGTCCCCTTCTTCTCCCTTCCGAAAGGTACGTCCTCTCCTCTGTAGAAGCAAACACTTTTCTTTCTTCCCTCTCTGCCGGTTCCCTCCTGTCTCTTGTAGGGGAAAGAGAATCTCATTAGTACTGTCAGCTGTGCTTAATTGCCTCTGATCACCTTGACTCACATGCTCCTACGGACAGTAGCCCAGCCCGGATCCTCTGGTGGTCCTTCCACATACCTCCACCCTCAAGACCGGATGGCCGGGCGCCAAACACGCCGTCTTGGTCGTGTCGGGACAGCGCGTCCGCATTTCCGTTCCTCAATCCAGCCCTTGTCACGGTTCCGAATTCCTCAATCCACTCCTCTTGTCACTCTCTCTCTCACTGCTCTCTCTCTCTCTCTCTCTCTCTCTCTCTCTCTCTCTCCTCTCTCTCTCTCTCTCTCTCTCTCTCTCTCTCTCTCTCTCTCTCTCTCTCTCTCTCTCTCTCTCTCTCTCTCCCCGGTTTGTGTGGGTGTGGTTCCCAATCTCGGCCTGATTGTCTGCGCCAGCTGGAACCACTTATCTTCCCTTTATATGTTCTGTAACCAGTGTTTCTTGTTGTCAGATCGTTGTTACTTCCCTGAGGTTGTGTCGTGTGTCTGTGCTCTTCTCTCGTCGCCCTTGTGTGGATTATCTGCTGTGCTCCTTCCTACCCATCCGGACACACTCCCTGGATTTCAGCACGCCATCATTGGAAGATGCGCCCTAGTCCCTGGGTCGGATTCCGTCTGAGTACATTCTGTCTGTCCTGTTGCTGTTGTAAACTGTATTCATTAAACCATCGTTGCTTGCATCTTGCATCCGCCTCTGTGTTGTCACAGAACGATCTGACCAGACCATGGATGCAGCGAGTTCAACGAGTCTGACCGAATTCATTTCCCGCAGTATCACGAGAATGGATCAACAAGAGGAGAACATCTCAGCACAGGTCGGGCAGTACAAGCCCTTGCGACGCAGGTAGCCCAGCTGATCCAACAATTACAACATCTGAGGGGTTCCGCTGCGCCACCTACACCGGCAGTTCAACCCGCCCCGCCAGAGCCGGATTCCCAGCTAGAGCCACGGCTACCGACACCAGAGGGTTATTCAGGTGATCCTGACTATTGCAGAGCCTTTCTTACGAGATGTTCCATGCATTTCTCGTTGCAGCCACGGACCTTCAACCGTGAACAGTCTAAGGTAGCATTCGTACTCACATTGCTATCAGGCAAAGCGGCTCTTTGGGGAACGGCGGTGTGGGCGAACCAGGACCCATGCTGCACCTCTTTCCAGACACTCTCCGAGGAGATGAGAAGGGTCTTGATCGGGCCATGGCGGGTAGGAGGCGGCCAGACTACTCGCTGACCTTCGCCAAGAGACCGTTCAGTATCGGAATACTCCATCCAATTCCGCACTCTGGCCGCAGAGTGTCAGTGGAACGAGGAGCGCAGTGGGACATGTTCCTGCATGGGCTGGAGGACCCGGATCCAGAAGGAGATTTATGTTCTGGACCTTCCCAGGAGTTTAAACGGACTAGTGGAACTAGCCTTGAGGGTTGACGCCGTCTGAGTCGTATTGGCCGCCGAGCATGCCCTAACAGACCGTATAAGGACACGGAGGGCGGCATGCCAGCGGCGGGAACACGGCCAGTTCAGCCTCCGCTCACGAACCCATGCAGCTGGGGAGAGCTCGCCTCTCCCGAAGAGGGGGAGGCGGATCCCAAGGACTCTGTCTCTACTGTGGTAGAGCGGGCCATTTATCCACTCCTGCCCGGTAAAAGATCAGGCCCGGTAGTAAACATGAGGCTACTATCGGGTGGTGTCACCCAGAGAAGACCTCATCATCTACTCCTCCCGGTAAGACTAAGATGGGCCACCCACACGCACGCATACACCCAAGCCTTACTGGACTCAGGAGCAGAGGGTAATTTCATGGACTTCAAGCTCGCTCACAAACTCCAGATTCCTATCACCTCACTCACGCACAAGATATCCGTCAACGCTCTCAATGGTCAAGAACTTTCCCCAACATTTCTCACCACTGAACCTATCACACTCATCACTTCTGGCAATCACACTGAGACACTATCATTTCTACTCATGGACTCACCCTGCACCATTAGTCCTCGGCCACCCTTGGCTCACCCAACACAACCCCAGAGTTGACTGGGGTCATAACTCTATATCCATGTGGAGTAACAAGTGTCTTGAGTCCTGTTTAGTGTCTGCCTGTCTGTCTGTGTCTGATTCTGTGTTTCTAGAGGGAGGCAGTGGATTTGTCTAACGTGCCCGTTGAATACCTCGACCTGAAGGAGGTGTTCAGTAAGTCCCGTGCTGCTTCTCTTCCTCCGCATCGTCCCTATGACTGTGCAATAGGAATTATTGCCAGGTGAGTCTCCGCCTAAAGGCAAGTTATATTCACTCTCTGTTCCTGAGAGGGAGGCTATGGGAGAGATACATCTCTGATTCTCTGGCATCTGGATTCATTCGTCCTTCCTCTTCTCCAGCGGGGGGCGGGGTTCTTCTTTGTGGGGAAGAAGGACGGATCTCTGCGTCCTTGCGTTGATTACCGGGGTTGAATAACATCACTGTGAAGAATACCTATCCCTTACCGTTAATGTCCTCAGCCTTTGAAGGGTTACAGGGAGCATCCGTGTTCACTAAGTTGGATTTACGTAATGCATATCATTTGGATTATAAGGGGGACGAATGGAAGACCGCGTTTAACACCCCCAGAGGGCACTTGAATATTTGGTCATGCTTTTGGGCTATCCAACTCCCAGCGGTTTCCAGGCACTCGTCAATGACGTGCTGAGAGATATGATTAATCAGTTCATATATGTTTACCTGGATGACATACTGATTTTTTTCTTCTTCTCTCCAGGAACACGTTCAGCACGTCAGGCGAGTGCTTCAGAGGTTGTTGGAGAATGGACTTTTTTTTTTTTGTCAAGACGGAGAAATGCATTTTCATGCACAATCCGTTCCATTCTAGGTTACATCGTCTCGACTGAAGGTATTCGCATGGATCCTAACAAGGTTAAGGCTGTGGTGGATTGGCCAAGCCAGATTTCCCGTAAGGCCCCTACAGAGGTTTCTGGGATTCGCCCAGCAATTTCTACCGGCGTTTCGTTCGCAACTTTGGTCAGATAGTCGCTCCTCTTACCGCCTTAACCTCCCCCAGAGTGACGTTCAGGTGGTCCCATTCAGCCGAGGGGCTGCATTCGCCAAACTCAAGAGCCGCTTTGTTTCGGCTCCCATCCTCATAGTTTCGATCCCTCGCGCCAGTTCGTAGTAGAGGTGGACGCTTCAGAGGTGGGGGTAGGTGCGGTACTTTCCCCAACGTTCCTCTTCTGACGACAAGATGCACCCTTGTATGCCTTTCCCATCGGTTATCACCTGCGGAACGCAACTACGACATTGGCAACAGAGAGTTGTTGGCAGTGAAGTTAGCACTGGAGGAGTGGCGCCATTGGTTAGAGGGTTCGGGGTACCTTTATAGTTTGGACCGATCACAAAAATTTGGAATATATCAGAACCGCCAAGCGACTCAACTCCAGGCAGGCGCGGTGGGCACTCTTTTTCGGACGTTTTGACTTCTCTCTCTCGTGACGCCGGGTTCCAAGAATGTCAAACCCGATTCCCTTTCTCGCATTTTTGACCATTCAGCGCCCATCCACTCCCGAGTGCATCCTACCGGGACCCTAGTAGTATCCACACTCACATGGGAGGCTGAATCGAGGGTCAAAACGGCCTTAGAAGGGGTAACGCCTCCGCCCGGTTGCCCGCCTCTAATCGGTTGTTTGTGCCGGAGAATTGTCGGTCCGATGTTATTCGGTGGGGGCATTGCTCCAACGTAGCGTGTCATCCAGGAGTCAGCCGCACTAGCTTTTGGTTAAGCAACGCTTTTGGTGGCCACTGATGGCTCGTGACATTCACAGTTTTGTCTTGGCTTGCTCGGTTTGTGCCAATGGAAGACTTCTAATCGACACCCCAGATAGGTTACTCCAGCCGCTGTCGGTCCCTTCGAGACCCTGGTCCCACATCGCGCTAGATTTTGTTACCGCCCTCCCGCCCTCCCAGGGCAAGACGGGGTGGTGTTGACCGTGGTGGACCGGTTCTCGAAGGCGGCTCATTTTATTCCCTTGCCTAAATTACCATCTGCCAAGGGAGACAGCGGTAGCTGTCGTCGATCGTCTTTCGCTTACATGGCCTGCCGATGGACGTAGTTTCTGACAGGGGCCCCAATTTGTGTCCAAGTTTTGGCAAGAGTTTTGTAGGTTACTGGGAGCGAGTGTCAGCCTGTCTTCAGGGTTTCATCCCCAGAGCAACGGTCAAACGGAGAGGGCCAACCAAGATTTGGAGAGAGTGTTGCGATGTTTGGTTTCTAAGAATCCCTCTTCCTGGAGCCAACAACTCTCTATGGTTGAGTACGCTCACACCGTTGCCAGTGGCAGCTACGGGTCTCTCCCGTTTGAGTGTAGTTTAGGTTACCAGCCACCTATCTTTCCCAGTACGGAGTCCGAGGTCACTGTTCCTTCCGCTCACGCTTTCATCCAGAGGTGCCAGTCACGCATGGAGCAGAGCCCGTGAGACTCTTCTCCGGTGGGGGCGCGCACCAAGGCTAAGGCCCGATCGCCACCGGCCGAAGCCTCCGGTATACGTCGTTGGCCAAAGAGTGTGGTTTTTTTTCTACTAAGAACATTCCACTCCCATCCATTTCGAACAAGCTTGCCCCCAAATTTATCGGCCCGTTCAAAGTCACCAGGATCATTAGTCCGGTGGCGGTCCGGCTCAAGCTTCCTCCAGCGTATAGAGAATTCATCCTACCTTTCATGTGTCCTAAAATAAAACCTGTGTTTCAGGCACGCATTAACCCGCCGGTCCCGGTTCCCCCGCCGCCACGACTTGTTGATGGGGAACCCACCTTTCTGTCAATCGTATTTTGGACTCTAGAAAGGAGGGGCCTTGATTCCAGTACCTGGTGGACTGGGAGGGTTACGGCCCGGAGGAGAGAAGTTGGGTACCTGCTAGGGACATTCTGGATCACTCCCTTATCGATGATTTCAATCGACAGGTAAATTCGCCTGGGAACGCCAAGAGGCGTTCTAGAGGGGGGTATTGTCACGGTTCATGAATCCACTGCCTCTCTTTCTCTTTCTCTCTCTCTCTCTCTCTCTCTCTCTCTCTCTCTCCCGTGTTTGTGTGGCGCGTGGTTCCCAATCTCGGCCTGATTGTCTGCGCCAGCTGGAACCACTTATCTTCCCTTTATATGTTTCTGTAACCAGTGTTTCTTGTTGTCAGATCGTTGTTACTTCCCTGAGGTTGTGTCGTGTGTCTGTGCTCTTCTCTCGTCGCCCTTGTATGGATTATCTGCTGTGCTCCTTCCTACCCATCCGGACACACTCCCCTGGATTTCTCAGCACGCTATCATTGGAAGATGCGCCCTAGTCCCTGGGT
>NW_026287241.1:0-25503 GCF_023373465.1 Oncorhynchus keta | reverse complement strand
GGAGAAGAGACTGTCTCCTGCCAGTCAGTCTACCATTCAGTCTACTGTGAGTAGAGACTGTCTCCTGCCAGTCAGTCTACTGGGAGAAGAGACTGTCTCCTGCCAGTCAGTCTACCATTCAGTCTACTGTGACTGTCTCCTGCCAGTCAGTCTAGAGAAGAGACTGTCTCCTGCCAGTCAGTCTAGTAGAGACTGTCAGTCTAGTGAGAGACTGCCTCCTGCCAGTCAGTCTACCATTCAGTCTACTGTGAGTAGAGACTGTCTCCTGCCAGTCAGTCTACTGTGAGTAGAGACTGCCTCCTGCCAGTCAGTCTACCATTCAGTCTACTGTGAGTAGAGACTGTCTCCTGCCAGTCAGTCTACCATTCAGTCAACTGTGAGTAGAGACTGTCTCCTGCCAGTCAGTCTACTGGGAGAAGAGACTGTCTCCTGCCAGTCAGTCTACCATTCAGTCTACTGGGAGAAGAGACTGTCTCCTGCCAGTCAGTCTACCATTCAGTCTACTGTGAGTAGAGACTATCACCTGCCAGTCAGTCTACTGTGAGGAGAGACTGTCTCCTGCCAGTCAGTCTACTGTGAGTAGAGACTGTCTCCTGCCAGTCAGTCTACCATTCAGTCTACTGTGAGTAGAGACTGTCTCCTGCCAGTCAGTCTACTGGGAGAAGAGACTGTCTCCTGCCAGTCAGTCTACCATTCAGTCTACTGTGAGTAGAGACTGTCTCCTGCCAGTCAGTCTACTGTGAGTAGAGACTGCCTCCTGCCAGTCAGTCTACCATTCAGTCTACTGTGAGTAGAGACTGTCTCCTGCCAGTCAGTCTACCATTCAGTCAACTGTGAGTAGAGACTGTCTCCTGCCAGTCAGTCTACTGGGAGAAGAGACTGTCTCCTGCCAGTCAGTCTACCATTCAGTCTACTGGGAGAAGAGACTGTCTCCTGCCAGTCAGTCTACCATTCAGTCTACTGTGAGTAGAGACTATCACCTGCCAGTCAGTCTACTGTGAGGAGAGACTGTCTCCTGCCAGTCAGTCTACTGTGAGTAGAGACTGTCTCCTGCCAGTCAGTCTACCATTCAGTCTACTGTGAGTAGAGACTATCCCCTGCCAGTCAGTCTACTGGGAGAAGAGATTGTCTTCTGCCAGTCATTCTACTGGGAGAAGAGACTGTCTCCTGCCAGTCAGTCTACCATTCAGTCAACTGTGAGTAGAGACTGTCTCCTGCCAGTCAGTCTACTGTGAGTAGACTGCCCCTGCCAGTCAGTCTACCATTCAGTCTACTGTGAGTAGAGACTGTCTCCTGCCAGTCAGTCTACCATTCAGTCAACTGTGAGTAGAGACTGTCTCCTGCCAGTCAGTCTACTGGGAGAAGAGACTGTCTCCTGCCAGTCAGTCTACCATTCAGTCTACTGGGAGAAGAGACTGTCTCCTGCCAGTCAGTCTACCATTCAGTCTACTGTGAGTAGAGACTATCACCTGCCAGTCAGTCTACTGTGAGGAGAGACTGTCTCCTGCCAGTCAGTCTACTGTGAGTAGAGACTGTCTCCTGCCAGTCAGTCTACCATTCAGTCTACTGTGAGTAGAGACTATCCCCTGCCAGTCAGTCTACTGGGAGAAGAGATTGTCTTCTGCCAGTCATTCTACTGGGAGAAGAGACTATCCCCTGCCAGTCAGTCTACTGTGAGGAGAGACTGTCTCCTGCCAGTCATTCTACTGTGAGAAGAGACTGCCTTCCGACAGTATCTGGTCAAAGTTTACTAAGGGTTGGTAGCAGGCTGATTGGTTGGCTATTTGAGCCAGTAAATGGGGCTTTACTATTCTTGGGTAGAGGAATGACTCTGGCTTCCCTCCAGGCCTGAGGGCACACACTCTCTAGTAGGTTTAAATAGAAGATGTGGCAATATAATCCACTATTATCCTCAGTAATTTTCCATCTAGATTCTATATTGTCAGACCCCGGTGTTTTGTCATTGTTGATAGACATCAATCACAACTATGTACAGCTGCAGCGATCGTTTAGCTGCTCGGATAGCAGATGTTTAAAGTTGGTGAGGGAGATAAAAGTCTCCAACTTCAATGATTTTTGCAATTCGTTCCAGTCACAGGCAGCAGAGAACTGGAAGGAAAGGTGGCCAAATGAGGTGTTGGCTTTAGGGATGATCAGTGAGATACACCTGCTGGAGCGCATGCTACGGGTGGGTGTTGCCATCGTGACCAGTGAACTGAGATAAGACGGAGCTTTAACTAGCATGGACTTGTGGATGACCTGGAGCCAGTGGGTCTGGCGACGAATATGTAGCAAGGGCCAGCTGACTAGAACATACAGGTCGCAGTGGTGGGTGGTATAAGGTGCTTTAGTAACAAAGCGGATGGCACTGTGATAAACTGCATCCAGTTTGCTGAGTAGAGTATTGGAAGCCATTTTGTAGATGACATCGCCGAAGTCGAGGATCGGTAGGATAGTCAGTTTTACTAGTGTAAGTTTGGCGGCGTGAGTGAAGGAGGCTTTGTTGCGAAATAGAAAGCCGATTCTAGATTTGATTTTGGATTGGAGATGATGGGAAGCTTAGAGGTAGACATGCTCAGGTTATTTTGCTTTGTTTTTAATGCTTTATTAATGGGAGACTTTAATGTATTAAAAATCGCAACATTTAGGCCAACGTTTGTACCACAACTAAAGTTAAATAAATAACTCCTAAATTAAGCATATAGGAGTACCTGTTTATTTGTTAAATGCTCAACACAGAATAGCAGAACACAGACACCTCACAAGTCCTTAACTGGCAGCTTCATTAAATAGTACCCACAAAACACCAGTCTCAATGTCAACAGTGAAGAGATGACTCCAGGATAATGGCTGATTAAGTTCGAATAACAGACTGGAAGCTTCAAAAGGAGGGTGTGCTTGGAATCATTGTTCTGCACGAAATGGGCTTCACAGGCAAGGTTATTGCTCCCAGTAAGATTGCACCTAAATCAACTATTTATTGGATCATTAAGTCCTTCAATTGTGTTGAAGAAGGCTTCAGGGCGCCCAAGAACGTCCAGCAAGTGCCAGGACCGTCTCCTAAAGTTGATTCAGCTGCGGGATCAGGGCACCACCAGCACAGAGCTTTCTCAGGAATGGCAGCAGGCAGGTGTGAGTGCATCTGCATGCACAGTGAGGAGAAGACCTTTGGAGGATGTCCCGGTGTCAAGCAGGGCAGCAAAGAAGCCACTTCTCTCCAGGAAAAACATCAGGGACAGACTGATATTCTGCAAAAGGAAAAGGGATTGGACTGCTGAGGACCTGGGTAAAGTCATTTTCTCTGATGAATCCCCTTTCCGATTGTTTGGGGCATCTTGAAAAAAGCATGTCCTGTGAAGACAAGGTGAGCGCTACCATCAGTCCTGTGTCATGCCAACAGTAAAGCATCCGGAGCCATTCATGTGTGGGGTTGCTTCTCAGCCAAGGGAGTGGGGCTCACTCACAATTTTGCCCAAGAACACAGCCATGAATAAAGAATGGTACCAACACATCCTCCGAGAGTAACTTCTCCCAACTATCCAGGAACAGATTGGTGACGAACAATGCATTTACCATTATGATGGAGTGCCTTGCCATAAGGCAAAAGTGATAAATAAGTGGCTCTGGGAACAAAACATTGATATTTTGGGTCCATGGCCAGGAAACTCCCCAGACCTTAACCGCATTGAGAACTTGTGGTCAAACCTGAAGAGGTGGGTGGACAAACAAAAACCCACACATTCTGACAAACTCCAAGCATTGATTATGCAAGAATGGGCTGCCATCAGTCAGGATGTTAATTGACAGCATGCCAGGGTGGATTGCAGAGGTCTTGAGAAAGAAGGGTCAACACTGCAAATATTGACTCTTTGCATCAACTTCATGTAATTGTCAATAAAAGTCTTTGACACTTATGAAATGCTTGTAATTCTACTTCAGTATTCCATAGTAACATCTGACAAAAATATCTAAAGACACTGAGGCAGCAGATTTTGTGGAAATTAATATTTGTGTCATTCTCAAAACTTTTGGCCACTACTCTACACACAATATGCCATAATGACAAAGCAAAAACAGGTTTTTATACATTCATCCCTGAGATGCTTCTACAACTTGATTGGAGTCCACCTGTTTTAAATGAAATTGATTGGACATGATTTGGAAAGGCTGTCTGTTCACTGAACTTGCTACCTTGTCTAGGACCTGCTGTTTTGGACTCAATCTCTCCCGCACCTGCTGTCTCTAACTCTGAATGATTGGCTATGAAAAGCTAACTGACATTAACTCCTGAAGTGCTGGCCTGTTGGGCCCTCTACAACCACTGTGATTATTATTATCTGACCCTGCTGGTCATCTATGAACCTTTGAACATAATGGCCGTGTTCTGTTATAATCTTCACCTGGCACAGCCAGGGAGGACTGGCCACCCTCAGAGCCTGGTTCCTCTATAGGTTACTTGCTAGGTTCTGGCCTTACTAGGGAGTTTTTCCCAGCCCCGGTGCTTCTACATCTGCATTGCTTGCTGTCTGGGGTTTTATGCTGCGTTTATGTACAGCACTTTGTGACATCGGCTGTTGTAAAAAGGGCTTTATAAATACATTTGATTGATTGATTGAAGCCATGAGGTCAAAGGAATTGTCCGAAGAGCTCAAAGAAAGGATTGTGTCGAGGCACATATCTGGGGAAGGGTACCAAAAAGGTCTACAGCATTGAAGGTCCACAAGAACAGTGTGGCCTCCAAAATTCTTAAATTGAAGACTCTTCCTAGAGCTGGCCGTCCGGCAAAACTGAGCAATCGGGGAGAGGTGACAAAGAACCCAATGGTCACTCTGATAGAGCTCCATATTTCCTCTGTGGAGATGGGAGAACCTTCCAGAAGAACAATCATCTCTGCAGCACTCCACCAATCAGGATTTTATGGTAGAGTGCCCAGGTGGAAGCCACTCCTCAGTAAAAGGCACATGACAGCCTGGTTGGAGTTTGCCAAAAGGCACCTAATGGACTCTCAGACCATGAGAAACAAGATTCTCTGATCTGATGAAATCAAGATTGAACTCTTTAGCCTGAATGCCAAGCTTCACGTCTGGAGGAAACCTGACACCATCCCTACAGTGAAGCATGGTGGAGGCAGCATCATGCTGTGGGGATGTTTTTCAGCGGCAGAGACTGGGAGACTAGTCGGGATCAAGGGAAAGATGAACAGAGCAGAGTAAAGAGAGATCCTTGATGAAAACCTGCTCCAAAGCGCTCAGCACCACAGACTGGGGCGAAGGTTCACCTTCCAACAGGACAATAACCCTAAGCACACAGCCAGGACAATACAGGAGTGGCTTCGGGACAAGTCTCTGAATGTCCTTGAGTGGCCCAACCGGAGCTTGGACTTGACCCCGATCTAATATCTCTGGAGAGAACTGACAATAGCTGTGCAGCAACGCTTTCCATCCTACCTGACAGAGCTTGAGAGAATCTGCAGAGAAGAATGCAGAGAAACTCCCAAATACAGTTGTGCCAAGTTTGTAGCGTCATACCCAAGGGGCTGAAATTACTGCCAAAGGTGTTTCTACAACGTACCGAGTAAAGTGTCTGAAGAGTTATGAAAATGTGATATTTCAGTTTTTTTTTTTTTTTAATACATTTGAAAACGTTTCTAATTGGGGCATTGTGTTAACATTGAGGGGAAAATGAATATTACACATTTTAGAATAAGGCTGTAATATAACAAAATGTGGAAAAAGTCAAGGGGTTTGAATACTTTCCAAATGCACTGTTTACACATGATGTATTCAACCCCTATAGGAGATACAGTGGCTTGTGAAAGTATTCACCCTCCTTGGCATTTTTCCTATTTTGTCACCTTACAACCTGGAATTAAAATTTATTTTTGGGGGTTTGTATCATTTGATTTACACAACATGCCTGACGTTGCAAAATATTTTTTTATTGTGAAACAAACAAGAAATAAGACAAAAAAACAGAAAACTTGAGCGTGCAGAACTATTCACCCCAAAGTCAATACTTTGTAGAGCCACCTTTGCACCAATTACAGCTGCACGTCTCTTTGGGGTATGTCTCTATAAGCTTGGCACATCTAGCCACTGGGATGTCTCCCATTCTTCAAGATATAACATCTCCAGCTCCTTCAAGTTGGATGGGTTCCGCTGGTGTACAGCAGTCTTTAAGTCATAACCCAGATTCTCAATTGGATTGAGGCCTGGATGGATCTGTACTTCTCCAAACCTTTGTCCGTGACCTGTTTGGAGAACTCCTTGGTCTTCATGGAGCCGCTTGCTTGGTGGTACCCTTGCTTAGTGGTGTTGCAGACTCTGGGGCCGTTCAGAACTGAGATCATGTGACAGATCATGTGACACTTAGATTGCACACAGGTGGACTTTATTTAACTAATTGTGTGTCTTCTGAAGGAAATTGGTTGCACCAGATCTTATTTAGAGGCTTCATAGCAAAGGGGTGAATAGATATGCATGCATCACTTTTCAGTTTATAATTTTGAAACAAGTCATTTTTTCATTTCACTTCACCAATTAGGACTATATTGTGTATGTAACAAAATATGAAAACACCAAGGGGGATGAATACTTTTGCAAGGCACTTTAATTCATCCCTGTATGACAACTAGCTCGTTCTCTCTTCATTGAAAGTAGTGGCATTAGAATCCAAGAAGGCAGGCTATAAGACATCAACTTACAGTACCTCCTATGGATGCATAAAACCTATCGGAGTGTGGAGTCATTACTTCTGCTGTCAAAGACACCCCTATTGCCCAACTGTCTTAGTTCTGTTGGAAACTGCTGTCATCATCATCATCATCATGCACATCTCTTGACGTATGTCCTCTTTATCACCATCATCACCACCACCACCATCATTACCATTACCATCATCACAGCCAGCACCACCATCATCATCACCATCATCACCACCACAACCACCATCATTACCACCATCATCATCACAGCCAGCACCACCACCATCATCATCATCATCATCATCATCACCACCAGCACCATCACCATCATCTTCACCACCACCACCACCACCATCATCTTCATCACAATAACCACCACCACCACCATAATCACCACCACCACCACCATCATCACCATCACCATCATCACCATCACCACCATCACTACCATCATCACCACCACCATCACCACCATCACTACCATCATCACCACCACCACCACCATCACCACCACCACCACCACCACCATAATCACCACCACCACCACCACCACCACCACCATAATCACCACCACCACCACCACCACCACCATCATCACCACCACCATCATCACCATCACCACCATCACTACCATCATCATCACCACCACCATCATCACCATCACCACCATCACCACCATCATCACCACCATCACTACAATCATCACCACCACCACCACCACCACCACCACTACCATAATCACCACCACCACCACCACCACCACCACCATCATCACCACCACCATCATCACCATCACCACCATCACCATCATCACCACCACCACCACCACCACCACCATCATCACCACCACCATCATCACCATCACCACCATCACCACCATCATCACCACCATCACTACCATCATCACCACCACCACCATCACCACCACCATAATCACCACCATCACCACCACCACCACCACCACTACCATCATCACCACCATCATCACCATCATCACCACCATCACCACCATCACCACCACCATAATCACCACCATCACCACCACCACCACCACCACCATCATCACCACCACCATCATCACCATCATCACCACCACCACCACCATCACCACCACCATCATCTTCACCACCCTCATCACCATCACCACTCCCCCTCCACCATCACCACCATCATCACCACCATCCCCTCCACCACCATCATCGCCTTCATCACCACCATCATCATCTTCATCACCATAACCACCACCACCACCACCACCATCATCACCACCACCACCCTCATCTCTATCACCACCACCCCCTCCACCATCACCACCATCATCACCACCACCATCCCCTCCACCACCATCATCATCATCACTACCATCCCCCTCCACCACCATCACCATCATCATCACCACCACCATCCCCCTCCACCACCACCACCATCACCACCATCATCATCACCACCACCATCCTCCACCACCACCACCATCATCATCACCACTACCATCCCCCTCCACCACCATCACCATCATCATCATCACCACCACCATCCCCTCCACCACCACCACCACCATCATCATCATCACTACCATCCCCTCCACCACCATCACCACCATCATCATCATCATCACCACCACCATCCTCCACCACCACCACCATCATCATCACCACCACCATCCCCCTCCACCACCATCACCACCATCATCATCATCATCACCACCACCACCATCATCATCATCATCATCGCGAATGTCACCCTATTTCTCCATTGGGCGCTTGTCAACAGTAATGCACTATATTTGGAACATGGTACCATTAATCAGGGTACCATTTTGGGCTCCTACAGACACTAAATAATCAGGGTACCATTTGGGACTCCTACAGACCCTAAATAATCAGGGTACTATTTGGGACTCCTACAGACCCTAAATAATCAGGGTACCATTTGGGACTCCTACAGACACTAAATAATCAGGGTACCATTTGGGGCTCCTACAGACCCTAAATAATCAGGGTACTATTTGGGACTCCTACAGACACTAAATAATCAGGGTACCATTTGGGGCTCCTACAGACACTAAATAATCAGGGTACCATTTGGGGCTCCTACAGACCCTAAATAATCAGGGAACCATTTGGGACATCATCATATTCACCACTATTATTATCATTATTCAGCAGAACCAAAAGTATTATTTCACTGCTGTATCCCAGAAGAGATGTCTTAATGAGGAGCGTTGTTAGTGAGAATAAAGTGTAGCTTCCTGCTTGGCCAGCAGGTGTCAGTATGATAGTGTGTAGTTCTGTCTTTGGTCAGCAGGTGTCAGTATGATAGAGTGTAGTTCTGTCTTTGGCCAGCAGGTTTCAGTACGATAGAGTGTAGTTCTATGTTTGGCCAGCAGGTGTCAGTATGATAGTGTATAGTTCCCTGTTTGGGAGGGAGAGGGACAGGTTTAGGGGAGGGACAGTGTGAGTGGGAGGGAGAGGGACAGGAAGGGGGGACAGGGGGAGTGGGAGGGAGAGGGACAGGGGAGTTGGGAGGGGGGACAGGTTTAAGAGAGGGATGGTGTGAGTGTGAGGGACAGTGTGAGGGAGAGGGACAGGTTTAGGGGAGGAGTGTTGAGAAGGAGAGAGATAAATAGATTGAGAGTATTGATATTGATTATTCCTACAATAAGGAGCTGTCAGGCACATGGTTAGCTGTTCTGAAAGGTTAAGGTTGTCACGAGGCAGACAGCCGTAGCGATACAACATGGGTTCAAATAGTATTTACACTAATTGTAATACTGAATCTCTGCTTGATTGAGCTAGTTTGGCGCCTTGGAACCAATAGAATAGTTGCAATGAGTGTAAACCTGCCAATCTGGAACTCTGGCTAGACCAGAGCAAACCCCATGAGTAATTCAAATATTTTCTGTTGTAATTGAACCCAGGTCTGGTAATAACGCAGTACTGATTCCTGTAAATCCACGGTCTCAAGTTCAACCTCCCTGACTCTTCGCCAAAAGAATGTCAAATGATCCAGTACATCATTCACCGCGACATCATTGGAGTCCAGCAGAGAGAAATGTAGTCCTCATTATATCCTGTTCTATTCCTATCAGCAGAGAGAAATGTAGTCCTCATTATATCCTGTTGTATTCCTATCAGCAGAGAGAAATGTAGTCCTCATCATATCCTGTTCTATTCCTATCAGCAGAGAGAAATGTAGTCCTCATTATATCCTGTTCTATTCCTGTCAGCAGAGAGAAATGTAGTCCTCATTATATCCTGTTATATTCCTATCAGCAGAGAGAAATGTAGTCCTCATTATATCCTGTTCTATTCCTGTCAGCAGAGAGAAATGTAGTCCTCATTATATCCTGTTCTATTCCTGTCAGCAGAGAGAAATGTAGTCCTCATCATATCCTGTTCTATTCCTATCAGCAGAGAGAAATGTAGTCCTCATTATATCCTGTTATATTCTTATCAGCAGAGAGAAATGTAGTCCTCATTATATCATGTTCTATTCCTGTCAGCAGAGAGAAATGTAGTCCTCATTATATCCTGTTGTATTCCTATCAGCAGAGAGAAATGTAGTCCTCATTATATCCTGTTGTATTCCTATCAGCAGAGAGAAATGTAGTCCTCATTATATATTTTTGTATTCCTATCAGCAGAGAGAAATGTAGTCCTCATTATATCCTGTTATATTCCTATCAGCAGAGAAAATGTAGTCCTCATTATATCCTGTTGTATTCCTATCAGCAGAGAGGCATATTTAATGTAGTCCTCATTATATCCTGTTGTATTCCTATCAGCAGAGAGAAATGTAGTCCTCATTATATCCTGTTATATATTCCTATCAGCAGACAGAAATGTAGTCCTCATTATATCCTGTTATATATTCCTATCAGCAGACAGAAATGTAGTCCTCATTATATCCTGTTGTATTCCTATCAGCAGAGAGGGCATATTTAATGTAGTCCTCATTATATCCTGTTGTATTCTATCAGCAGAGAGAAATGTAGTCCTCATTATATCCTGTTATATATTCCTATCAGCAGACAGAAATGTAGTCCTCATTATGTCCTGTTATATATTCCTATCAGCAGACAGAAATGTAGTCCTCATTATATCCTGTTATTCCTATCAGCAGAGAGAAATGTAGTCCTCTTTATATCCTGTTGTATTCCTATCAGCAGAGAGAAATGTAGTCCTCATTATATCCTGTTATATTCCTATCAGCAGAGAGAAATGTAGTCCTCATTATATCCTGTTATATTCCTATCAGCAGAGAGAAATGTAGTCCTCATTATATCCTGTTGTATTCCTATCAGCAGAGAGAAATGTAGTCCTCATTATATCCTGTTATATTCCTATCAGCAGAGAGAAATGTAGTACTCATTATATCCTGTTCTATTCCTATCAGCAGAGAGAAATGGAGTCCTCATTATATCCTGTTCTATTCCTATCAGCAGAGAGAAATGTAGTCCTCATTATATCCTGTTGTATTCCTATCAGCAGAGAGAAATGTAGTCCTCATTATATCCTGTTGTATTCCGACTAAACAGAAGAAGGAAAAGGAACATAGTGTCACGTCTAATCAAGGTGGGTGGAATCAGGTGCAGAGAGCAGATAGCTTATATAAAGTTTATTCTCCGGTGAACAAAATAAACACGGTCAACCCAAATACACACAGGGTGAAATTATCCAAAACAGGATAACAGACTAACCGGAGAATAAGAAACACAAAAACACCGACAGACGAAACGAAATGACAAATAAACAATCCCGCACAAAACAAGGGCGGGACAACCTACATTATATACAGATACTAATTAACTAACATACAGGTGAAAACAATCAGACAAAACCAACAGATAACCGAAAAGGGATCGGTAGTGGCTAGTAGGACGGTGACGACGACCGCCGAACAACAACCCTGTAGACAAGACCTAACACTATTAGAGACAACAACCCTGTAGACAAGACCTAACACTATTAGAGACAACAACCCTGTAGACAAGACCTAACACTATTAGAGACAACAACCCTGTAGACAAGACCTAACACTATTAGAGACAACAACCCTGTAGACAAGACCTAACACTATTAGAGACAACAACCCTGTAGACAAGACCTAACACATTAGAGACAACAACCCTGTAGACAAGACCTAACACTATTAGAGACAACAACCCTGTAGACAAGACCTAACACTATTAGAGACAACAACCCTGTAGACAAGACCTAACACATTAGAGACAACAACCCTGTAGACAAGACCTAACACTATTAGAGACAACAACCCTGTAGACAAGACCTAACACATTAGAGACAACAACCCTGTAGACAAGACCTAACACTATTAGAGACAACAACCCTGTAGACAAGACCTAACACATTAGAGACAACAACCCTGTAGACAAGACCTAACACTATTAGAGACAACAACCCTGTAGACAAGACCTAACACATTAGAGACAACAACCCTGTAGACAAGACCTAACACTATTAGAGACAACAACCCTGTAGACAAGACCTAACACTATTAGAGACAACAACCCTGTAGACAAGACCTAACACTATTAGAGACAACAACCCTGTAGACAAGACCTAACACATTAGAGACAACAACCCTGTAGACAAGACCTAATCCCTTAGAGACAACAACCCTGTAGACAAGACCTAACACTATTAGAGACAACAACCCTGTAGACAAGACCTAACACTATTAGAGACAACAACCCTGTAGACAAGACCTAACACTATTAGAGACAACAACCCTGTAGACAAGACCTAACACATTAGAGACAACAACCCTGTAGACAAGACCTAACACTATTAGAGACAACAACCCTGTAGACAAGACGTAACACTATTAGAGACAACAACCCTGTAGACAAGACGTAACACATTAGAGACAACAACCCTGTAGACAAGACCTAACACTATTAGAGACAACAACCCTGTAGACAAGACCTAACACTATTAGAGACAACAACCCTGTAGACAAGACCTAACACTATTAGAGACAACAACCCTGTAGACAAGACCTAATCCCTTAGAGACAACAACCCTGTAGACAAGACCTAACACTATTAGAGACAACAACCCTGTAGACAAGACCTAATCCCTTAGAGACAACAACCCTGTAGACAAGACCTAACACTATTAGAGACAACAACCCTGTAGACAAGACCTAACACTATTAGAGACAACAACCCTGTAGACAAGACCTAACACTATTAGAGACAACAACCCTGTAGACAAGACCTAACACATTAGAGACAACAACCCTGTAGACAAGACCTAATCCCTTAGAGACAACAACCCTGTAGACAAGACCTAACACTATTAGAGACAACAACCCTGTAGACAAGACCTAACACTATTAGAGACAACAACCCTGTAGACAAGACCTAACACTATTAGAGACAACAACCCTGTAGACAAGACCTAACACATTAGAGACAACAACCCTATAGACAAGACCTAACACTATTAGAGACAACAACCCTGTAGACAAGACCTAACACTATTAGAGACAACAACCCTGTAGACAAGACCTAACACTATTAGAGACAACAACCCTGTAGACAAGACCTAACACATTAGAGTCAACAACCCTGTAGACAAGACCTAACACTATTAGAGACAACAACCCTGTAGACAAGACCTAACACATTAGAGACAACAACCCTGTAGACAAGACCTAACACTATTAGAGACAACAACCCTGTAGACAAGACCTAACACTATTAGAGACAACAACCCTGTAGACAATACCTACTCCACTAGAGACAACAGCCCTGTTGTTATCTAATCCACAAATAGAGACCACAACCCTGTTGACAATCCCTAATCCACTAATAAACCACTTACAAAGATCAGCCTTTCCCATCTTCGCCTTCCCTAAATCAGAACCTGATATTAAGTCTTCATTACCTCATTTTACATAATACACGGTTCCATACTGCATGAATAAAAAAGTCCATCATGCTATTATTTTTTTTTAAACGAAATTAATCCATATTTGTACAATGTAATGTGGTATGTATCGGGATGTATCAGGATATATCAGGATGTATCGGGATGTATTGGGATGTATCAGGATATATCAGGGATGTATCGGGAACTACTTCAACAGGAGGTACTGTAGCTATTACACACAGCCATGTTGTAATCGTTTAGTCCTTGAACATGTGGTTGTTTACATATAATTTATCGCCCGCAAGATAAACATTCTGCTTCTCTGATCGGAGCCTTTTGAAAGTGGGGTAGAGGACACGTCGTCTCTCCACTATTTCATGGGGAAATGGTTCATTATTAGAGAATGGGGTGTTCTTCAATTCCCTTCCCTGTTGTTTAACAAGGCAATTTACATGTTGTAGTGAGTTAGCATTGCTACAATCAGACGGGACCTTCCTCTGCTCTGCCACCGAAATGATGAACCTTTTGAAAATCATTTGTTGCCACCTGTTCGTCAGTCATCCTTTCATGAAACACCTTGACTTTTCCTCCGTTGGCTGATAGTTTACATCCTCTTTTATTCACTTAACAGTATTACTGTATTCACTTTATAACAGTATTACTGTATTCCCTTAATAACACTATTACTGTATTCCCTTTATAACACTATTACTGTATTCCCTTTATAACACTATTACTGTATTCCCTTTATAACACTATTACTGTATTCCCTTTATAACAGTATTACTGTATTCCCTTAATAACAGTATTACTGTATTCCCTTAATAACAGTATTACTGTATTCCCTTAATAACAGTATTACTGTATTCCCTTAATAACAGTATTACTGTATTCCCTTAATAACAGTATTACTGTATTCCCTTAATAAAAGTATTACTGTATTCCTTAATAACAGTATTACTGTATTCCCTTAATAAAAGTATTACTGTATTCCTTAATAACAGTATTACTGTATTCCCTTAATAAAAGTATTACTGTATTCCCTTAATAACAGTATTACTGTATTCCCTTTATAACAGTATTACTGTATTCTTAATAACAGTATTACTGTATTCCCTTTATAACAGTATTACTGTATTCCCTTTATAACAGTATTACTGTATTCCTTTATAACAGTATTACTGTATTCCCTTTATAACAGTATTACTGTATTCCCTTAATAACAGTATTACTGTATTCCCTTAATAACAGTATTACTGTATTCCCTTAATAACAGTATTACTGTATTCCCTTAACAACAGTATTACTGTATTCCCTTAATAACACTATTACTGTATTCCCTTAATAACACTATTACTGTAATCCCTGTAACACTTGTACTGTATTCACTTAATAACAGTATTACTGTATTCCCTTAATAACACGTACTGTATTCCCTTAATAACAGTATTACTGTATTCCCTTAATAACAGTATTACTGTATTCTTAATAACAGTATTACTGTATTCCCTTAATAACAGTATTACTGTATTCCCTTAATAACAGTATTACTGTATTCCCTTTATAACAGTATTACTGTATTCCCTTTATAACAGTATTACTGTATTCCCTTTATAACAGTATTACTGTATTCCTTTATAACAGTATTACTGTATTCCCTTTATAACAGTATTACTGTATTCCTTTATAACAGTATTACTGTATTCCCTTAATAACAGTATTACTGTATTCCTTAATAACAGTATTACTGTATTCCTTAATAACACTATTACTGTATTCCCTTAATAACACTATTACTGTAATCCCTAACAACAGTATTACTGTATTCCCTTAATAACACTATTACTGTATTCCCTTAATAACACTATTACTGTATTCCCTTAATAACACTATTACTGTAATCCCTGTAACACTTGTACTGTATTCACTTAATAACAGTATTACTGTATTCCCTTAATAACACGTACTGTATTCCTTAATAACAGTATTACTGTATTCCTTAATAACAGTATTACTGTATTCCCTTAATAACAGTATTACTGTATTCCCTTAATAACAGTATTACTGTATTCCCTTAATAACAGTATTACTGTATTCCCTTAATAACAGTATTACTGTATTCCTTAATAACAGTATTACTGTATTCCCTTTATAACAGTATTACTGTATTCCTTTATAACAGTATTACTGTATTCCCTTTATAACAGTATTACTGTATTCCCTTTATAACAGTATTACTGTATTCCCTTAATAACACGTACTGTATTCCCTTAATAACAGTATTACTGTATTCCCTTAATAACAGTATTACTGTATTCCCTTTATAACAGTATTACTGTATTCCCTTTATAACAGTATTACTGTATTCCCTTTATAACAGTATTACTGTATTCCCTTTATAACAGTATTACTGTATTCCCTTTATAACAGTATTACTGTATTCCCTTTATAACAGTATTACTGTATTCCCTTTATAACAGTATTACTGTATTCCCTTTATAACAGTATTACTGTATTCCCTTTATAACAGTATTACTGTATTCCCTTTATAACAGTATTACTGTATTCCCTTTATAACAGTATTACTGTATTCCCTTTATAACAGTATTACTGTATTCCCTTTATAACAGTATTACTGTATTCCCTTTATAACAGTATTACTGTATTCCCTTAATAACAGTATTACTGTATTCCCTTAATAACAGTATTACTGTATTCCCTTAATAACAGTATTACTGTATTCCCTTAATAACAGTATTACTGTATTCCCTTTATAACAGTATTACTGTATTCCCTTAATAACACGTACTGTATTCCCTTAATAACAGTATTATTGTATTCCCTTAATAACAGTATTACTGTATTCCTTTATAACAGTATTACTGTATTCCTTAATAACAGTATTACTGTATTCCCTTAATAACAGTATTACTGTATTCCCTTAATAATAGTATTACTGTATTCCCTTTATAACAGTATTACTGTATTCCCTTTATAACAGTATTACTGTATTCCCTTTATAACAGTATTACTGTATTCCCTTAATAACAGTATTACTGTATTCTTAATAACAGTATTACTGTATTCCCTTAATAACAGTATTACTGTATTACTGTATTCCCTTTATAACAGTATTACTGTATTCCCTTAATAACACGTACTGTATTCCCTTAATAACAGTATTACTGTATTCCCTTAATAACAGTATTACTGTATTCCTTAATAACAGTATTACTGTATTCCCTTTATAACAGTATTACTGTATTCCCTTTATAACAGTATTACTGTATTCCCTTAATAACACGTATGTATTCCCTTAATAACAGTATTATTGTCTTCCTTAATAACAGTATTACTGTATTCCCTTTATAACAGTATTACTGTATTCCCTTAATAACAGTATTACTGTATTCCTTAATAACAGTATTACTGTATTCTTTAATAACAGTATTACTGTATTCCCTTTATAACAGTATTACTGTATTCCCTTTATAACAGTATTACTGTATTCCCTTTATAACAGTATTACTGTATTCCCTTTATAACAGTATTACTGTATTCCCTTAATAACAGTATTACTGTATTCCCTTAATAACAGTATTACTGTATTCCCTTAATAACACGTACTGTATTCCCTTAATAACAGTATTACTGTATTCCCCTTAATAACAGTATTACTGTATTCCCTTAATAACAGTATTACTGTATTCCCTTAATAACAGTATTACTGTATTCCCCACAACAGTATTACTGTATTCCTTAATAACAGTATTACTGTATTCCCCAATAACAGTATTACTGTATTCCTTTAATAACAGTATTACTGTATTCCCTTAATAACAGTATTACTGTATTCCTTAATAACAGTATTACTGTATTCCCTAATAACAGTATTACTGTATTCCCTTAATAACAGTATTACTGTATTCCCTTTATAACAGTATTACTGTATTCCCTTTATAACAGTATTACTGTATTCCCTTTATAACAGTATTACTGTATTCCTTAATAACAGTATTACTGTATTCCCTTAATAACAGTATTACTGTATTCCCTTAATAACAGTATTACTGTATTCCCTTAATAACAGTATTACTGTATTCCCTTAATAACAGTATTACTGTATTCCCCTTTATAACAGTATTACTGTATTCCCTTAATAACACGTACTGTATTCCCTTAATAACAGTATTATTGTCTTCCCTTAATAACAGTATTACTGTATTCCCTTAATAACAGTATTACTGTATTCCCTTAATAACAGTATTACTGTATTTCCTTAATAACAGTATTACTGTATTCCCTTTATAACACTATTACTGTATTCCCTTTATAACAGAATTACTGTATTCCCTTAATAACACTATTACAGTATTCCCTTTATAACAGAATTACTGTATTCCTTTATAACAGAATTACTGTATTCCCTTAATAACACTATTATTCTTCATTCTTCTGCACTTCAGATGAAGTATTGTGGCTTTCATTGTTTAATTATCATACCGTAGCCTCTATGGTGTTCTTAGGAGTCCCCGGTAGTTTGTCTTATCATTGTACCGTAGCCTCTATGGTGTTCTTAGGGAGTCCCACGGTAGTTTGTCTTATCATTGTACCGTAGCCTCTATGGTGTTCTTAGGGAGTCCCCACGGTAGTTTGTTTTATCATTGTACCGTAGCCTCTCTATGGTGTTCTTAGGAGTCCCCGGTAGTTTGTCTTATCATTGTACCGTAGCCTCTATGGTGTTCTTAGGGAGTCCCACGGTAGTTTGTTTTATCATTGTACCGTAGCCTCTCTATGGTGTTCTTAGGAGTCCACGGTAGTTTGTTTAATTATCATACCGTAGCCTCTATGGTGTTCTTAGGGAGTCCCACTGTAGTTTGTTTTATCATTGTACTGTAGCCTCTATGGTGTTCTTAGAGTCCCACGGTAGTTTGTCTTATCATTGTACCGTAGCCTCTCTATGGTGTCTTTTATGGAGTCCACGCTTGTTTTCAATATCTTATTTTCCGCTCGTATTTCCTCCATCATTTTATCACTGTAATCCATTCCTGTTTTTAAGGCATCAACCTCCCCCAGCAGCCCAGGCAGTAGATCCAGTTTTTCAACTGCTCTCTCATGCTGGTAATCAATCTTTCCAGACATAGTTATAAAAACATCTCCAATGTTAGGGTTGGAATTTTAGATGACGGTTTCGCTCTCAAAGCTTGAGGTCCTCGGTTCGGTACCTGATTAGTTTTCAAGCATATCAAAATGCTGATCAATAAATAGTTGAAGATTCTCTATATTATCCAGAATGTTTGTTTTGTCACCTAATCCTCAACTCTCATGATTAATTCATGGAGCAAGCTGTGCCTACCACGCTGCCACCTGTCACATTACCAGCCATTCCAGTCTTCCTCTGAGCCTATAGCAGACAGCCAGAGAGGAGATAATGACTGACAATACCAGAGAGTTGGAGAGGAGATAATGACGGGCTATAGCAGACAGAGATGACTGGCTATAGCAGACAGAGAGGACATAATGACTGGCAATACCAGAGAGTTGGAGAGGAGATAATGGCGGCCCCATAGCAGACAGATAAGACTGGCTATAGCAGACAGAGCTGAGATAATGACTGGCAATACCAGAGAGTTGGAGAGGAGATAATGACGGGCTACAGCAGACAGAGATGACTGGCTATAGCAGACAGAGAGGAGATAATGACTGACAATACCAAAGAGTTAGAGAGAGATAATGACGGGCTAAAGCAGACAGTTAGAGAGGAGATAATGACTGGCTATACCAGGCAGTTAGAGTGAGATAATGACTGGTTATAGCAGACAGTTAGAGAGGAGATAATGACTGGCTATACCAGGCAGTTAGAGTGGAGATAATGAATGGATAGCAGGCAGTGTGGAGATAATGACTGGTTATAGCAGACATTTAGAGAGGAGATAATGGATGGCTATACTCAGACATTTCGAGAGGAGATAATGACTGGCTATAGCAGACAGTTAGAGAGGAGATAATGACTGCTTTAGCAGATAGTTAGAGAGGAGATAATGACTGGTTATAGTAGACAGTGTGGGAATAATGACTGGCTTTAGCATACAGTTAGAGAGGGAATAATGACTGTCAATACCAGACAGTTGGAGAGGAGATAATGATGGGCTATAGCAGACAGAGATGACTGGCTATAGCAGACAGAGAGGAGATAATGACTGGCAATACCAGAGAGTTAGAGAGGAGATAATGACTGGCTAAAGCAGACAGAGATGGGATGACTGGCTTTACCAGACAGCGTGGAGATAATGACTGGCTATATCAGACATTTAGAGAGGAGATAATGACTGGCTATAGTAGACAGTTAGAGAGGAGATAATGGCGGGCTATATCAGACATTTAGAGAGGAGATAATGACTGGCTATAGCAGAAAGTTAGAGTGGAGATAATGAGTGGCTATAGCAGACAGTTTGAGTGTAGATAATGACTAGCTATAGCAGACAGATAGAGAGGAGATAATGACTGGCTATAGCAGACAGTGTGGAGATAATGACTGGCTATAGCAGACAGTTAGAGTGGATATAATGACTGGCTATAGCAGACAGTTAGAGAGGAGATAATGACTGGCTATATCAGACAGTTAGAGTGGAGATAATGACTGGCTATAGCAGACAGTTAGAGTGGAGATATTGACTGGCTATAGCAGACAGTTCGAGTGTAGATAATGACTAGCTATAGCAGACAGATAGAGAGGAGATAATGACTGGCTATAGCAGACAGTGTGGAGATAATGACTGGCTCTAGCAGACAGAGATGACTGGCTATAGCAGACAGAGAGGAAAAAATGACAGTTAGAGAGGAGATAATGACTGGCTAAAGCAGACAGTTAGAGTGGAGATAATGACTGGCTATAGCAGACAGTTAGAGTGGAGAAAATGATTGGCTATAGCAGACAGTGTGGAGATAATGACTACCCCTAGCAGACAGTTAGAGATGAGATAATGACTGGCTATACCAGAGAGTTAGAGAGGAGATAGTGACGGGCTAAAGCAGACAGTTAGAGAGGAGATAATGACTGGCTATAGCATACAGAGATGAGATAATGACTGGCTATACCATGCAGTTAGAGAGGAGATAATGACAGGCTATACCAGTCAGTTAGAGAGGGGATAATGACTGGATAGCAGACAGTGGGGAGATAATGACTGGCTATAGCAGACATTTAGATAGGAGATAATGACTGGCTATATCAGACATTTCGAGAGGAGATAATGACTGGCTATATCAGACATTTCGAGAGGAGATAATGACTGGCTATAGCAGACAGTTAGAGTGGAGATAATGACTAGCTATAGCAGACAGTTAGAGTGGAGATAATGACTGTCAATACCAGAGAGTTGGAGAGGAGATAATGATGGGCTATAGCAGACAGAGAGAATATAATGACTGGCTCTAGCAGACAGAGATGACTGGCTATAGCAGACAGAGAGGAAAAAATGACAGTTAGAGAGGAGATAATGACTGGCTATAGCAGACAGTTAGAGTGGAGAAAATGATTGGCTATAGCAGACAGTATGGAGATAATGACTAGCTCTAGCAGACAGTTAGAGAGGGAGATAATGACTGGCTATAGCAGACATTTAGAGAGGAGGTCATGACTGGCTATAGCAGACAGAGATAATGACTGGCTATAGCAGACATTTAGATTGGAGATAATGACTGGCTATAGCAGACATAGAGTAGATAATGGCTGCCTATAGCAAACAGAGAGGAGATAATGACTAGCTGGCCAACCTCCATCAGAAACCCAGAGGCTGGACTGGTTATAGCAGGATACTAGAGATGCCAGGCCATCCCATAGCCTACAACACAGCACAGGAGAAAGAGTAGAGATTATCCAGGCTATAGCAGACAGAGAGGAGATTATCCTGGCTATACCACACAGAGAGGAGATTATCCTGGCTATAAAAACAGAGAGGAGATTATCCTGGCTATAGCAGACAGAGAGGAGATTATCTTGGCTATAGCATACAGAGAGGAGATTATCTTGGCTATAGCAAACAGAGAGGAGATTATCCTGGCTATAGCAAAGAGAGAGGAGATTATCCGGGCTATAACAAACAGAGAGGAGATTATCCTGGCTATAGCAAAGAGAGAGGAGATTATCCTGGCTATAGCAAACAGAGAGGAGATTATCCTGGCTATAGCAAACAGAGAGGAGATTATCCTGGCTATAGCAAACAGAGAGGAGATTATCCTGGCTATAACAAACAGAGAGGAGATTATCCTGGCTATAGCAAACAGAGAGGAGATTATCCTGGCTATAGCAAACAGAGAGGAGATTATACTGGCTATAGCAAACAGAGAGGAGATTATCCTGGCTATAGCAAACAGAGAGGAGATTATCCTGGCTATAGCAGATAGAGGAGATTATCTTGGCTATAGCATACAGAGGGAGATTATCCTGGCTATAGCAAACAGAGGGAGATTATCCTGGCTATAGCAGACAGAGGGGAGATTATTCTGGCTATAGCAAACAGAGAGGAGATTATCCTGGCTATAGCAAACAGAGAGGAGATTATCCTGGCTATAACAAACAGAGAGGAGATTATCCTGGCTATAACAAACAGAGAGGAGATTATCCTGGCTATAACAAACAGAGAGGAGATTATCCGGGCTATAACAAACAGAGAGGAGATTATCCTGGCTATACCAAACAGAGAGGAGATTATCCTGGCTATAACAAACAGAGAGGAGATTATCCTGGCTATAACAAACAGAGAGGAGATTATCCTGGCTATAACAAACAGAGAGGAGATTATCCTGGCTATAACAAACACAGAGGAGATTATCCGGGCTATAGCAAACAGAGAGGAGATTATCCTGGCTATAGCAAAGAGAGAGGAGATTATCCGGGCTATAGCAAACAGAGAGGAGATTATCCTGGCTATAGCAAAGAGAGAGGAGATTATCCGGGCTATAGCAAACAGAGGGGAGATTATCCTGGCTATAGCAAAGAGAGGAGATTATCCGGGCTATAGCAAACAGAGGAGATTATCCTGGCTATAGCAAACAGAGAGGAGATTATCCTGGCTATAACAAACAGAGAGGAGATTATCCTGGCTATAACAAACAGAGAGGAGATTATCCGGGCTATAACAAACAAGTTGATGACTTTTTGCAAATCCAATCAGTTTTACTCATTGATTCAATGTGATCCCAATGTATAGACTTGTTTACAGGTTTAATGACTGGCTAACGTTCCTTTGCTACCTGCCAACGGTTTTTACTTTTTAATTACCGTTTTATATATATTTTTTCCCTCGCTCTACTTTTTTCATTGAACTTTTCCACCCCGTTTTATCTAGACGTGGTTCTCCAGGACCTCCACCAGCCAACCAGTAGTAACATTAACATGATGCTTTATCTGGACGTGGTTCTTCAGGACCTCCACCAGCCAACCAGTAGTAACATTAACATGATGCTTTATCTGGACGTGGTTCTACAGGACCTCCACCAGCCAACCAGTAGTAACATTAACATGATGCTTTATCTGGACGTGGTTCATCAGGACCTCCACCAGCCAACCAGTAGTAACATTAACATGATGCTTTATCTGGACGTGGTTCATCAGGACCTCCACCAGCCAACCAGTAGTAACATTAACATGATGCTTTATCTGGACATGGTTCTACAGGACCTCCACCAGCCAACCAGTAGTAACATTAACATGATGCTTTATCTGGACATGGTTCTACAGGACCTCCACCAGCCAACCAGTAGTAACATTAACATGATGCTTTATCTGGACGTGGTTCTACAGGACCTCCACCAGCCAACCAGTAGTAACATTAACATGATGCTTTATCTGGGCGTGGTTCATCAGGACCTCCACCAGCCAACCAGTATTAACATTAACATGATGCTTTATCTGGACGTGGTTCATCAGGACCTCCACCAGCCAACCAGTAGTAACATTAACATGATGCTTTATCTGGACGTGGTTCTACAGGACCTCCACCAGCCAACCAGTAGTAACATTAACATGATGCTTTATCTGGACGTGGTTCTACAGGACCTCCACCAGCCAACCAGTAGTAACATTAACATGATGCTTTATCTGGACGTGGTTCTACAGGACCTCCACCAGCCAACCAGTAGTAACATTAACATGATGCTTTATCTGGACGTGGTTCATCAGGACCTCCACCAGCCAACCAGTAGTAACATTAACATGATGCTTTATCTAGACGTGGTTCTACAGGACCTCCACCAGCCAACCAGTATTAACATTAACATGATGCTTTATCTGGACGTGGTTCTACAGGACCTCCACCAGCCAACCAGTAGTAACATTAACATGATGCTTTATCTGACGTGGTTCTACAGGACCTCCACCAGCCAACCAGTAGTAACATTAACATGATGCTTTATCTGGACGTGGTTCTACAGGACCTCCACCAGCCAACCAGTAGTAACATTAACATGATGCTTTATCTGGACGTGGTTCTACAGGACCTCCACCAGCCAACCAGTAGT
Organism: Oncorhynchus keta; assembly: GCF_023373465.1. Lineage (NCBI taxonomy): Eukaryota > Metazoa > Chordata > Actinopteri > Salmoniformes > Salmonidae > Oncorhynchus > Oncorhynchus keta. The sequence goes on along the minus strand of NW_026287241.1, from coordinate 1,380 downwards.
AACATTAACATGATGCTTTATCTGGACGTGGTTCATCAGGACCTCCACCAGCCAACCAGTAGTAACATTAACATGATGCTTTATCTGGACGTGGTTCTACAGGACCTCCACCAGCCAACCAGTAGTAACATTAACATGATGCTTTATCTGGACATGGTTCATCAGGACCTCCACCAGCCAACCAGTAGTAACATTAACATGATGCTTTATCTGGACGTGGTTCATCAGGACCTCCACCAGCCGAAGCCAAATAGTAACATTAACATGATGCTTTATCTGGACGTGGTTCTCCAGGACCTCCACCAGCCAACCAGTAGTAACATTAACATGATGCTTTATCTGGACGTGGTTCATCAGGACCTCCACCAGCCAACCAGTAGTAACATTAACATGATGCTTTATCTGGACGTGGTTCTCCAGGACCTCCACCGGCCAACCAGTAGTAACATTAACATGATGCTTTATCTGAACGTGGTTCGTCAGGACCTCCACCAGCCGAAGCCAAATAGTAACATTAACATGATGCTTTATCTGGACGTGGTTCGTCAGGACCTCCACCAGCCAACCAGTAGTAACATTAACATGATGCTTTATCTGGACGTGGTTCTCCAGGACCTCCACCAGCCAACCAGTAGTAACATTAACATGATGCTTTATCTGGATGTGGTTCATCAGGACCTCCACCAGCCAACCAGTAGTAACATTAACATGATGCTTTATCTGGATGTGGTTCATCAGGACCTCCACCAGCCAACCAGTAGTAACATTAACATGATGCTTTATCTGGATGTGGTTCATCAGGACCTCCACCAGCCAACCAGTAGTAACATTAACATGATGCTTTATCTGGACGTGGTTCTACAGGACCTCCACCAGCCAACCAGTAGTAACATTAACATGATGCTTTATCTGGACGTGGTTCTACAGGACCTCCACCAGCCAACCAGTAGTAACATTAACATGATGCTTTATCTGGACGTGGTTCTACAGGACCTCCACCAGCCAACCAGTAGTAACATTAACATGATGCTTTATCTGGGACGTGGTTCATCAGGACCTCCACCAGCCAACCAGTAGTAACATTAACATGATGCTTTATCTGGACGTGGTTCATCAGGACCTCCACCAGCCAACCAGTAGTAACATTAACATGATCCTTTATCTGGACGTGGTTCTACAGGACCTCCACCAGCCAACCAGTATTAACATTAACATGATGCTTTATCTGGACGTGGTTCATCAGGACCTCCACCAGCCAACCAGTAGTAACATTAACATGATGCTTTATCTGGACGTGGTTCTACAGGACCTCCACCAGCCAACCAGTAGTAACATTAACATGATGCTTTATCTGGACGTGGTTCTACAGGACCTCCACCA
>NW_026287240.1:0-4127 GCF_023373465.1 Oncorhynchus keta | reverse complement strand
GTTGTCCTGTTGGAAGGTGAACCTTGGCCCCAGTCTGAGCGCTCTGGAGCAGGTTTTCATCAAGGATCGCTCTGTACTTTGCTCTGTTCATCTTTCCCTCGAACCTGACTAGTCTCCCAGTGCCTGCCGCTGAAAAACATCCCCACAGTATGATACTGCCACCACCATGCTTCACCGTAGGATGGTGGCAGGTTCTCCCCAAGTGATCAGGATTTGGCCAGGGTTGTTCCGGGTTTTGGTCACTAGATGCCCCCATTGTGCCTTTTGACCTATTGAACCGGACCCGAAAGGAGGGTCCTGCCAATCGGTTGTTTGTCCCCAAGGCAGTGAGGACTCAGGTCCTTCTGTGGGGCACTCCTCTCGCCTCACCTGTCACCCGGGCGTAGGTCGCACCATGGAGTTCATCCAGCGTAAGTTCTGGTGGCCTACCATAAGAGAAGACGTTGCCACTTTCGTCAATGCCTGCCCCGTGTGCTGCCAGGGCAAATCTTCTCACCTCCCCCGCAAGGACTCCTTCACCCTTTACCTGTTCCCCACAGACCCTGGTCCCATATCTCGTTGGACTTTATTACTGGCCTTCCTCCATCCCATGGCAATACTACTATCCTAGTCATAATCAACAGGTTTTCAAAGGCGGCCAGTCGTCCCTCTGACTAAGTTACCTTCTGCCAAGGAAACGGCTGAGTTGGTAATTAATCATGTGTTCCGAGTCTTCGGCATTCCTCAAGATATGGTTTCCGACAGAGGTCCCCAACTGCCTCTAGGTTTTGGAAGGCCTTCTGCCAACTCATGGGGGCTTCTGCCAGTCTGTCGTTCAGGGTGCCATCCGGAGTCCAACGGCCAAACAGGAAGAGGATGAATCAAGAGCTGGAAACCACCCTCCGATGTATATTCGTAACAACCCGGTCCACATGGTCGTCCTTCATTGTTTGGGCCGAATGCATGCACAACACCTTGCGCTCCTCCTCCACTGGTATGTCCCCGCCACGAGTGTCAGTTTGGCTATGCCCTCCATTGTTCCGGACTCAGGAGGCAGAAGTCAGAGTGCCTTCAGCCTTGAAGTTCAGTCAGACGCGTGTCGGCTTATGTGGAGGAAGACCCGTCTTAATCTTATGCGTTCTCACAGAGGTACCAACAACAAGCCAACAGGCATCGCCGTCCCGGGCCTACCTGCGCCCGGCCAGAGAGTCTGGCTCTCCACAAGAGACTTACCACTACGGGTGGAGTCTCGCAAGCTGTCCCAAAAATACATCGGTCCTTTAAGGTTGCTGGGAGAGTTAACCCAGTTTCTTATCGCCTACACTTACCCAGATCCTTGCGATTAATCCCACATTTCACATTTCCCTCTCTATTAAAACCTGTTGTTTTTTCTCCCCCTTGTCCCGGCAGACAGACCTCCGCCTCGTGCTGGGCTGGAGGCCAGCCGGGCCTTCTGCCGATCCATCAGATACTGGGTCTCGCCGGGTGCAGCCCAGTCCTGGCAGCATCTCAGTGGACTGGGAAGGCTACTAGATCCCGAGGAGCGCTCCTGCGGTTCCTCAAGCAAAGACATACGCTGGACCCTGACCTCATTCGATCAGGTTCAGGGCCCTCCACCCTGACAGAGCTGGTAGGAACGTCAGGAAGGCGTTCCTAGGGAGATTCCTGTCAGAGTTGGCCCAGGAGTTGTCTCGGTTTTTTGGTCACTAGATGCCCCCATTGTGCCTTTTGACCTTTGTAGTTTCCTTGATCCCCATTATTATTTGCACCTGTGCCTCGTTTCCCTGATTGTATTTAAACTCCTGTTTTCTCAGTCCTTTGCTCTGTGTTTGTATGTTAGCACCCAGCCCTAGTACTCTGTGAACTCTGGTGATCCCGGTGGTCTCTTCGTGGAATTCTGTTTTTTGTTCTTGTTTGTTTGTTTTTGAGTATTTTTTTAGGCTTTTTGTGCTATACCTTCCACCTTGTGGATTTACCTTTTGTCTTGGAGGATTACTTTGTTCTTTGTGGGAATTCCTTTTGGAGGTTGTGGAGTTACATGTTTTCCTGAAGAACTTCACTTTCCCGCCAATACACCGTCACAAGTGCTGCCGTGTCTAGCCTCATCTTCTGGGGTTCTGCCAACTGTTCGCGTGGGCTCAGCTGGTTAAGTGACTTGTTTCTCACCCAGGAGACCTGGGTTACAGCAATCGGGATCCTGGCAGATCATATGTTGGGATTCAAACCAAGGGGTTCAATCTTGGTTTCGTCAGACCAGACAATCTTGTTTCTCATGGTCCGAGAGTCCTGGGTAGGTGTCTTTTGGCAAACTCCAAGGAGTTGTTGTGCTCTTTACAGAGGAGTGGCTATCATCTTGCCACTCTACCATAAAGGCCTTATTGGTGGAGAGCTGGCTGCCCGGCCAAACAAGCAATCGGGGGAGAAGGGGCCTTGGTCAGGGAGGTTTTTGGTCACTCTGACAGAGCTCTAGAGTTCCTCTGTGTAGATGGTTGTCCTTCTGGAAGGTTCTCCCATTACTGCATCATTCCACCATTCAGGCCTTTATTGGATAGTGGCCAGACAGAAGCCACTCCTCAGTGAAAGGCACATGGTAGCCCGCTTGGAGTTTGCCAAAAGGCACCTAAAGGACTCTCAGACCATGAGAAACAAGATTCTCTGGTCTGGAGCTAAAACAAGAAGCTCCCGCACTCAGGTCTGTTCAACGCTGGTTCGACCAATCTGATTCCACGCTCCAAGACTGCTTCCATCACGTGGACTGGGATTTGTTCCGCACTGCGTCCAACAACAACATTGACGAATACACTGATTCGGTGAGCGAGTTCATTAGAAAGTCATTGAAGATGTCGTTCCCATAACAACGATTAAAACATTCCATTGCGCCCTACCTGACAGGCTGTCTTTACCAGGTGGCGTGGCGAGAATCTGTCTCCTCACCACGCGCTCACCACTGGTGTCCCCAGGGCTCTGTTCCTAGGCCCTCTCCTATTCTCGCTATACACCAAGTCACTTGGCTCTGTCATAACCTCACATGGTCTCTCCTATCATTGCTATGCAGACGACACACAATTAATCTTCCTTTCCCCTTCTGATGACCAGGTGGCGACCGCATCTCTGCATGTCTGGCAGACATATCAGTGTGGATGACGGATCACCACCTCAAGCTGAACCTCGCAAGACGGAGCTGCTCTTCCTCCCGAAGGACTGCCCGCTCCATGATCTCGCCATCACGGTTGACAACTCCATTGTGTCCTCCTCCCAGAGCGCTAAGAACCTTGGCGTGATCCTGGACAACACCCTGTCGTTCTCAATCTAACATCAAGGCGTGGCCCGCTCCTGTAGGTTCATGTTTACAACATCCGCAGAGTACGACTCCTGCTCACACAGGAAGCGGCGCAGGTCCTAATCCAGGCACTTGTCATCTCCCGTCTGGGTTACTGCACTGCTGTTGGCTGGGCTCCCTGCCTGTGCCATTAAACCCTACAACTCATCCAGAACGCCGCAGCCCGTCCTGGTGTTCAACCTTCCCAAGTTCTTCACGTCACCCGCCCTCCGCTCACTGGCTTCCAGTTGAAGCTCGCATCCGCTACAAGACCATGGTGCTTGGTTACGGAGCTGTGAGGGGAACGGCACCCTCAGTACCTCCAGGCTCTGAATCAGGCCCTACACCCAAAACAAGGGCACTGCGTTCATCCACCTCTGGCCTGCTCGCCTCCCTACCACTGAGGAAGTACAGTTCCCGCCTCAGCCCAGTCAAAACTGTTCGCTGCTCTGGCCCCCAATGGTGGAACAAACTCCTCACGACGCCAGGACAGCGGAGTCAATCACCACCTCCGGAGCACACCTGAAACCCCCACCTTCAAGGAATACCTAGGATAGGATAAGGTAATCCTTCTCACCCCCCTTAAAAGATTTAGATGCACTATTGTAAAGTGGCTGTTCCACTGGATGTCATAAGGTGAATGCACCAATTTGTAAGTCGCTCTGGATAAGAGCGTCTGCTAAATGACTTAAATGTAAATGTATGTAAATGCAATAAAAAAGCGTAAGCGCAGTATAGAGACAAAGTAGAGTGCAATTCAACGCCTCAGACAAGAGGTATGTGGCAGGGTCTACAGTCAATTCACGGATTACAAAGAAAACCAGCCCTG
>NW_026287239.1:0-7519 GCF_023373465.1 Oncorhynchus keta | reverse complement strand
GATGATAGTAGTAGTAGTAGATGAAGTAGTAGTAGATGAGTAGTAGTAGATAGAGTAAGATGGTAGTAGTAGTAGATGAGTAGTAGTAGTAGTAGATGTGTAGTAGTGAATGAGTAGTAGTAGATAGTAGTAGTAGATGAGAGTAGTAGTAGTAGTAGTAGTAGTAGATGAAGATGAGTAGTAGTGATGGTAGTAGTAGTAGTAGTAGTAGTGATGGTAGTGGATGAGTGGTAGTAGTAATCAATAAATAGTAGTAGTAGTAGATGGTAGTAGTAGTAGATGAGTAGTAGTAGTAGTGTAGTGAATGAGTAGTAGTAGTGATGATGGTAGATAGTAGTAGTAGTAGTAGTGGTAGTAGTAGTAGTAGTGATGAGTGGTAGTAGTTGTAGTAGTAGTAGTAGTAGTGATGAGTAGTAGTAGTAGTAGTAGAGAGGTAGTAGTAGTAGTAGTAGATGGAAGTAGTAGTAGTAGTAAAATGAGTAGTAGTAGATAGGTAGTAGTAGATAGGTAGTAGTAGTAGTAGTAGTAGTAGTAGTAGTAGTAGTGGATGAGTAGTAGTAGTAGTGGTAGTGGATGGAGTGGTAGTGGTAAGTGGATGGAGTGGTAGTGGATGAGTGGTAGTGGTGATGGTAGTGGTAGTGGTAGTGGTAGTGGTAGTGGATGGGTGGTAGTGGATGGGTGGTGATGGTAGTGGTAGTGGTAGTGGTAGTGAGATGAAGTAAATGATAGTGTCAAATAAGTGGTAGTAGATAGAAGTAGTAGTAGTAGTAGTAGTAGTAGTGAATGAGTAGTAGTAGTAAATGAATGGAAGTAGTAGTAGTAGTAGATGAGTAGTTGTAGTAGTAGATAGAGTAGTAGTAGTAGTGATAGTAGTAGTAGTAGTGATGATGGTAGTGATAGTAGTAGTAGTGATGATAGTAGTGATAGTAGTAGTAGTAGTGATGATAGTAGTAGCAGTAGTGATGATGGTAGTAGTAGTAATAGTAGTAGTAGTAGTAGGTGATGATGGTAGTGATGGAATAGTAGTAGTAGTGAATGATGGTAGTAGTAGTAGTAGTAGTAGTAGTAGTGGTGATGATAGTAGTAGTAGTAGTAGATGGTAGTAGTAGTAGTAGTAGTAGTAGTAGTGGTGATGATAGTAGTAGTAGTAGTGTAGTGATGTAGTAGTAGTGATCATGGTAGTGGAAGGTACTGGTAGTGGTAGTGGTAGTGGTAGTAGTAGAGTAGTAGTAGTGATAGTAGTAGTAGTAGTGATGATGGAAGTGATAGTAGTAGTGAGTAGATGATAGTAATGTGCAGTGATGATGGTATTAGTAGTAGTGATGGTGATAGTAGTAGTAGTAGTAGTAGTAGTAGTAGTAGTAGTAAATGATGAGTATAGTGATGAGGAATAGATAGTAGTAGTAGTAGTGGTAGGTAGTGGCTAAGTAGTAGTAAATAAGTAGTAGTAGTGAGGATAGTAGTGATAGTAGTAGTAATGTAATGGATAGTAGTAGCAGTAGTGATGATGAGTAGTAGTAGTAGTAGTGAGTAGTAGTAGTGGTGATGATGGTAGTGATAGTAGTAGTAGATGTAGTAGTAGTGATGATATTAGTAGTAGTAGTGATGATGGTAGTAGTAGTAGTAGTAGTGATGAATTAGTAGTAGTAGTGATGATGGTAGTAGAGTAGTAGTAGTAGTAGTAGTAGTGATGATATTAGTAGTAGTAGTGATGATGGTAGTAGTAGTAGTAGTAGTAGTAGTAGATGGTAGTGTAGTAGTAGTAGTAGTAGTAGTGATGATGGTAGTAGTAGTGATGATGGTAGTGATAGTAGTAGATAGTAGTGATGATAGTAGTAGTCAAATGATATGAGTGGTAGTGGTAACAAAAGTAGTAGTAAATGATAGTAGTAGTAGTAGTAGTGATAGGTAGTAGTAGTAGTAGATGAGTGGTAGTAAGTAAGTGATGATAGTAGTGGTAGTAGTAGTAGTAGTAGTAGTAGATAATATTAAATAGTAGTGGTGATGATGGTAGTAGTAGTAGTAGATAGTAGTAGTAGTAGTGATGATATTAGTAGTAGTAGTGATGATGGTAGTAGTAGTAGTAGTAGATGATGGTAGTGATGGAGTAGTAGTAGTAGTGATGATGGTAGTAGTAGTGATGATGGTAGTGATAGCCGTAGTAGTAGTGATGATGGTAGTGATAGTAGTAGTAGTGATGATAGTAGTGATGTAGTAGTAGTAGTGATGATAGTAGTAGCAGTAGTGATGATGGTAGTAGTAGTAGTAGTAGTAGTAGTAGTGGTGATGATGGTAGTGATAGTAGTAGTAGTAGTGATGATGGTAGTAGTATTAGTAGTAGTAGTAGTAGTGGTGATGATAGTAGTAGTAGTAGTGATGATGGTAGTAGTATTAGTAGTAGTAGTAGTGGTGATAGTAGTAGTAGTAGTGATGATGTAGTAGTAGTGATCATGGTAGTGATGAGTAGTAGTGGTAGTAGTAGTAGTAGTGGTAGTAGTATGAAGTAGTAGTAGTGATAGTAGTAGTAGTAGTGAGATGGTAGTGATAGTAGTAGTAGTAGTAGTAGATGATGGTAGTAGTGGAAGTAGTGAGATGGTAGTGATAGTAGTAGTAGTAGTAGTAGTGATGAGTAGTAGTAGTAGTGATGATGGTAGTAGTAGATGATAGTAGTAGTAGTAGTAGTGATGATGGTAGTAGATAGTAGTAGTAGTAGTAGTAGTAGTAAGATATTAGTAGTAGTGGTGATGATGGTAGTAGTAGTAGATAGTAGTAGTAGTAGTAGTAGTGATGAGTAGTAGTAGTAGTAGTAAATGATAGTAGTAGTAGTAGTAGTAGTGATGATGGTAGTGATAGAAAAGTAGTAGTAAGTGATGAATGGTAGTAGTAGTGAGATGGTAGTGATAGTAGTAGTAGTAGTGATGATGGTAGTGATAGTAGTAGTAGTGATGATAGTAGTGATAGTAGTAGTAGTAGTGATGATAGTAGTAGTAGTAGTGATGATGGTAGTAGTAGTAGTAGTAATGAGTAGTAGTAGTGATGATGGTAGTGATAGTAGTAGTAGTAGTGATGGTAGTAGTAGTAGTAGTAGTAGTAGTGTGTGATGATAGTAGTAGTAGTAGTGATGATGGTAGTAGTATTAGTAGTAGTAGTAGTAGTGGTGATGATAGTAGTAGTAGTAGTGAGATAGTAGTAGTAGTAATCATAGTAGTAAATGAGTAGTGGTAGTGGTAGTAGTAGTATTAGTAGTAGTAGTAGTAGTAGTAGTAGTAGTAGTAGTAGTAGTGATGGTAGTGATAGTAGTAGTAAATGATGATAGTAGTAGATGTAGTAGTAGTAGTAGTGATGGTATTAGTAGTAGTGATGGTGATAGTAGTAGTAGTGATGATGGTAGTAGTAGTAGTAGTAGTAGTATGATAGTAGTAGCAGTAGTGATGGTGATAGTAGTAGTAGTGATGATGGTAGTAGTATTAGTAGTAGTAGTAGTAGTGGTGATGATGGTAGTGATAGTAGTAGTAGTAGTGATATAGTAGTAGTAGTAGTGATGATAGTAGTAGTAGTAGTAGTAGTAGTAGTAGTGGTGATGATGGTAGTGAGTAGTAGTAGTAGTATAGTAGTAGTGATACTAGCCAAGTAGTAGTAGTGATGATGGTAGTAGTAGTAGTAGTAGTGATGATATTAGTAGTAGTGGTATGATGGTAGTAGTAGTAGTAGTAGATAGTAGTAGTAGTAGATGATATTAGTAAGTAGTAGTAGTGATGATGGTAGTAGTAGTAGTAGTAGTGATGATGGTAGTGATTGTAGTAGTAGTAGTAGTGATGATGGTAGTAGTAGTGATGATGGTAGTGATAGTAGTAGTAGTAGTAGTAGTAGTGGTAGTAGTAGTGATGATGGTAGTGAGTAGTAGTAGTAGTAGATGATAGTAGTAGTAGTAGTGATGATAGTAGTAGTAGTAGTAGTAGTAGTAGATAGTGGTGATGATGGTGGTAGTGATAGTAGTAGTAGTAGTAGTAGTAGTGATGAGTAGTAGTAGTAGTGGTATGAATGGTAGTAGTAGTAGTAGTAGTAGTAGTAGTAGTAGATTAGTAAATAGTGATGATAGTAGTAGTAGTAGTAGTAGTGATGATGGTAGTAGATAGTAGTAGTAGTAGTAGTAGATGGTAGTAGTAGTGATGATAGAAGTAGTAGTAGATGTAGTAGTAGTAGTGATGGTAGTAGTAGTAGTAGTAGTGAATAGTAGTGATGAGTAGTAGTAGTAGTGAGTAGTAGTAGCAGTAGTGAGTGATGGTAGTAGTAGTAGATAGTAGTAGTGGTAGTGGTAGTGATGATGGTAGTGATAGTAGTAGTAGTAGTAGATAGATGTAGTAGTAGTAGTAGTAGTAGATGATATAGTAGTAGTGGTGATGTAGTGGTAGTGATGATGGTAGTAGTAGTAGTGATGATGGTAGTAGTAGTAGATGGTAGTGAGTAGTAGTAGATGAGTAGTAGTGATAGTAGTAGTAGTAGTAGTAGTAGTAGTAGTAGTAGTAGATGATAGTAGTGATAGTAGTAGTAGTAGTGATGTGTAGTGAATGATAGTAGTGGTGGTATTAGTAGTAGTTGTTGTAGTAGTAGTAGTAATAGTGGTTGTAGTAGTAGTGATAGTAGTAGTAAGTGATGATGGGTAGTAAAGTAGTAGTAGTAGTGATGATTGGTAGTGGTAGTAGTGTGGTGAGTGGTAGTGATAGTAGTAGTGGTAGTAGTAGTGGTGATGGTAGTGATAGTAGATAGTGGTAGTAGTGAGTGGTGATGGTAGTGGTAGTAGTAGTGATGTAGTGATAGTAGTAGTAGATGGTAGTGATAGTAGTAGTGATGATGGTAGTGAATAGTAGTAGTAGTAGTGATGATGGTAGTGAGTAGTAGTGGTGGTGGTAGTAGTAGTAAAGTAGTTGTTAATAAAGTAGTAGATGGTTGTAGTAGTAGTGATAGTAGTAGTAGATGAGTAGTAGTGATGGTAGTAGTAGTAGTAGTAGTGAGATTATAGTAGTAGTAGTAGTGGTGATAGTAGTGATAGTAGTAGTGGTAGTAGTAGTAGTGATGAGTAGTGATAGTAGTAGTGGTAGTAGTAGTGGTGATGTAGTGATAGTAGTAGTAGTAGTAGTGAATGATGGTAGTGATAGTAGTAGTGATGATGGTAGTGATAGTGGTAGTAGTAATGAGATGGTGTGGTAGTAGTGATGATGTGGTGGTCGTAGTAGTAGTGGTAGTAGTGTGATGCTGGTGGTAGTAGTAGTAGTAGTAGTAGTAAGTAGTAGTGGTAGTAGTAGTGGTGATGGTAGTAGTAGTAGTAGTGGTAGTGGTGGTAGTAGTATAAAGATGGTAGTGGTAGTTGTGATGATGGTGGTAGTAGTAGTGGTAGTAGTGATGATGAGATGGTAGTAGTAGATAGTAGTAGTAGTGATGAAATGGTAGTATTATTGATGATAAGCCAGTAGTAGTAGTAATAATTGATGGTAGTATATTGATGCTGGTGGTAGTAATGGTAATGTAAATGATGATGGTATATTATTGATGATTGTAGTAATGTAGTAGTGGTGATGGTAGTAGCTAGTAGTAGTGGTAGTAGTAGTAGTAATGTAGTAAGTAATATTGATGATGTTCGTTGCTGAATTAAGTGGTGATGGTGGTAAAGTAATATTGGTAGTGGTAATGATAGCTAGTTGTGGTAATGGTAGTAGCAGTAATATTGGTAGTGGTAATGATAGCTAGTTGTGTAATAGTAATAGCAGTAATTTTGGTAGTGGTAATGATAGCTAGTTGTGTAATAGTAATAGCAGTAATTTTGGTAGTGGTAATGATAGCTAGTTGTGGTAATGGTAGTAGCAGTAATATTGGTAGTGGTAATGATAGCTAGTTGTTATGTAAAGGTAATAGCAGTAATATTGATTTTGGAGTAATGATAGCTAGTTTGGGTAATTTTAATAGCAGTAATATCGGTAGATGTAGATTTGATAGCTCGTTGTGGTTATTGTTTATAGTAGCAATATTGTTAGTAGTAATGATAGATAGTTGTGATAATGGTAGTAGTACTAGTATTGGTTGTAGTAATGATAGCTAGGTATGGTATTGGTAGTAGTACTAATATTGTGGTTTGTAATAATGATAACTAGTTGTAGTAATGGTGATGGCAATATGTGGTTATCGTAATGATAGCTAGTTGTTGTAATGGTAATAGCAGTAATATTAGTACAAGGAGTATTATTAGCTAGTTGGTAATGGTAGTAGTACTAATATTGGTTGTAGTAATGATAGCTATGGATTGTGGTAATGGTAAATAACAATATATCGGTAGTTATACTGATAGCTAGTTGTGACAATATTAGTGTACTAATATTGGTAGTAGTAATGATAGCTAGGTATAGTATGTATAGTTGTGTGATAGTAATGATAGCTAGTTGAAATAAAAGGTAATAGTATTGGTAGTAATAATGATAGCTAGGTATGGTAATGGTAATAGCAGTGCTATTGGTAGTAGTAATGATAGCTAGTTGTGGTCCCTGGTAATAGCAGTACTATTGGTAGTATGCGATAACTAAATTATGGTAATGGTAATAACAGTAATATTGGTAGTTGTAATGATAACTAGTTAATGGTAATGGTAGTAGTACTAATTTTGGTTGTAGTAATGATAGCTAGTTTGTAGTAGTGTAGTATTGTGTGATAGTAATGATAGCTAGTTGGGGGTAATGGTAATAGATATTAGTAAAGAAAGTAATGTGATAATAGTTGTAGTAATAGTATCGATACTAGTAATGGTAAAAATAGTAATCAACTAATTGGGAGTAATGGTAATAATATTAGTAGTATTACTGATAGCTAATTGTAGTATCAGTAATACTATCAGTATTGACCCAGTATTATTCGGAAACGGTGTAGTAATAATATGTATTGGTAATAATAATAGTAGCTAAATTGTAAACCATGAATGTAACGGATAGTTGTAACAAAGATAACAACAGGGATAATTGTGGTAGTGGTAGCAGCAGGGATAGCTGTGGTAATGGTAGATAGTTGTGGTAGTGGTAGCTAGTTGTGGTAGTGGTAGCAGCAGGGATAGTTGTGGTAATGGTAGCAGCAGGGATAGCTGTGGTAATGGTAGCAGCAGGGATAGCTGTGGTAATGGTAGCAGCAGGGATAGTTGTGGTAATGGTAGCAGCAGGGATAGTTGTGGTAATGGTAGCAGCAGGGATAGTTGTGGTAGTGGTAGATAGTTGTGGTAGTGGTAGATAGTTGTGGTAGTGGTAGCATCAGGGATAGTTGTGGTAATGGTAGCAGCAGGGATAGTTGTGGTAATGGTAGATAGTTGTGGTAGTGGTAGATAGTTGTGGTAGTGGTAGATAGTTGTGGTAGTGGTAGCATCAGGGATAGTTGTGGTAGTGGTAGGTAGTTGTGATAATATTTTTCTATTGTTGGTTTTTATTACTACTGTTATCGTATTATTATTATTATTTAGTTAATTTTTCATAAAAATTATATTTATACA
>NW_026287238.1:122500-135706 GCF_023373465.1 Oncorhynchus keta | reverse complement strand
CTATAGAGGGACCCATTGGGCTCTACTCCACCCTGTTCACTATAGAGGACCCATTGGGCCCTGTTCACTATAGAGGGACCCATTGGGCTCTACTCCACCCTGTTCCCTACCCATTGGGCCCTGTTCACTATAGAGGGACCCATTGGGCCCTGTTCACTAGAGGGACCCATTGGGCCCTGTTCCCCTAGAGGGACCCATTGGGCCCTGTTCCCTATAGAGGGACCCATTGGGCCCTGTTCACTATAGAGGGACCCATTGGGCTCTACTCCACCCTGTTCCCTATAGAGGGACCCATTGGGCCCTGTTCACTATAGAGGGACCCATTGGGCTCTACTCCACCCTGTGCACTATAGAGGGACCCATTGGGCCCTGTTCACTATAGAGGGACCCATTGGGCCCTGTTCACTATAGAGGGACCCATTGGGCCCTGTTCACTATAGAGGGACCCATTGGGCGCTGTTCACTATAGAGGGACCCATTGGGCTCTACTCCACCCTGTTCACTATAGAGGGACCCATTGGGCCCTGTTCACTATAGAGGGACCCATTGGGCTCTACTCCCACCCTGTTCCCTATAGAGGGACCCATTGGGCCCTGTTCACTATAGAGGGACCCATTGGGCTCTACTCCACCCTGTTCACTATAGAGGGACCCATTGGGCTCTACTCCACCCTGTTCCCTATAGAGGGACCCATTGGGCCCTGTTCACTATAGAGGGACCCATTGGGCTCTACTCCACCCTGTTCACTATAGAGGGACCCATTGGGCCCTGTTCACTATAGAGGGACCCATTGGGCTCTACTCCACCCTGTTCACTATAGAGGGACCCATTGGGCCCTGTTCACTATAGAGGGACCCATTGGGCCCTGTTCACTATAGAGGGACCCATTGGGCCCTGTTCACTATAGAGGGACCCATTGGGCCCTGTTCCCTATAGAGGGACCCATTGGGCCCTGTTCACTATAGAGGGACCCATTGGGCTCTACTCCACCCTGTTCACTATAGAGGGACCCATTGGGCCCTGTTCACTATAGAGGGACCCATTGGGCTCTACTCCACCCTGTTCACTATAGAGGGACCCATTGGGCCCTGTTCACTATAGAGGGACCCATTGGGCCCTGTTCACTATAGAGGGACCCATTGGGCCCTGTTCACTATAGAGGGACCCATTGGGCCCTGTTCACTATAGAGGGACCCATTGGGCTCTACTCCACCCTGTTCACTATAGAGGGACCCATTGGGCCCTGTTCCCTATAGAGGGACCCATTGGGCTCTACTCCACCCTGTTCCCTATAGAGGGACCCATTGGGCCCTGTTCACTATAGAGGGACCCATTGGGCTCTACTCCACCCTGTTCACTATAGAGGGACCCATTGGGCTCTACTCCACCCTGTTCCCTATAGAGGGACCCATTGGGCCCTGTTTACTATAGAGGGACCCATTGGGCCCTGTTCACTATAGAGGGACCCATTGGGCCCTGTTCACTATAGAGGGACCCATTGGGCCCTGTTCACTATAGAGGGACCCATTGGGCCCTGTTACCTATAGAGGGACCCATTGGGCTCTACTCCACCCTGTTCCCTATAGAGGGACGCATTGGGCTCTACTCCACCCTGTTCACTATAGAGGGACCCATTGGGCTCTACTCCACCCTGTTCCCTATAGAGGGACCCATTGGGCCCTGTTCACTATAGAGGGACCCATTGGGCCCTGTTCACTATAGAGGGACCCATTGGGCCCTGTTCACTATAGAGGGACCCATTGGGCCCTGTTCACTATAGAGGGACCCATTGGGCCCTGTTCACTATAGAGGGACCCATTGGGCCCTGTTCACTATAGAGGGACCCATTGGGCCCTGTTTACTATAGAGGGACCCATTGGGCCCTGTTCACTATAGAGGGACCCATTGGGCCCTGTTCACTATAGAGGGACCCATTGGGCCCTGTTCCCTATAGAGGGACCCATTGGGCCCTGTTCACTATAGAGGGACCCATTGGGCCCTGTTCACTATAGAGGGACCCATTGGGCCCTGTTCACTATAGAGGGACCCATTGGGCCCTGTTCACTATAGAGGGACCCATTGGGCCCTGTTCACTATAGAGGGACCCATTGGGCCCTGTTCACTATAGAGGGACCCATTGGGCCCTGTTCACTATAGAGGGACCCATTGGGCCCTGTTCCCTATAGAGGGACCCATTGGGCCCTGTTCACTATAGAGGGACCCATTGGGCCCTGTTCACTATAGAGGGACCCATTGGGCCCTGTTCACTATAGAGGGACCCATTGGGCCCTGTTTACTATAGAGGGACCCATTGGGCCCTGTTCACTATAGAGGGACCCATTGGGCCCTGTTCCCTATAGAGGACCCATTGGGCCCTGTTCACTATAGAGGGACCCATTGGGCTCTACTCCACCCTGTTCCCTATCAGTATATAGAGTATCAGTATAGTGGACACTGACTCACCCAGTCAGGTGATGATGAGAGTATCAGTATAGTGGACACTGACTCACCCAGTCAGGTGATGTCATGATGAGAGTAGCAGTATAGTGGACACTGACTCACCCAGTCAGGTGATGTCATGATGAGAGTATCAGTATAGTGGACACTGACTCACCCAGTCAGGTGATGATGAGAGTATCAGTATAGTGGACACTGACTCACCCAGTCAGGTGATGATGAGAGTATCAGTATAGTGGACACTGACTCACCCAGTCAGGTGATGTCATGATGAGAGTATCAGTATAGTGGACACTGACTCACTCAGTCAGGTGATGATGAGAGTATCAGTATAGTGGACACTGACTCACCCAGTCAGGTGATGATGAGAGTATCAGTATAGTGGACACTGACTCACCCAGTCAGGTGATGATGAGAGTATCAGTATAGTGGACACTGACTCACCCAGTCAGTTGATGATGAGAGGGTCAGTATAGTGGACACTGACTCACCCAGTCAGGTGATAATGAGAGTATCAGTATAGTGGACACTGACTCACCCAGTCAGGTAATGATGAGAGTATCAGTATAGTGGACACTGACTCACCCAGTCAGGTAATGATGAGAGTATCAGTATAGTGGACACTGACTCACCCAGTCAGGTGATGATGAGAGTATCAGTATAGTGGACACTGACTCACCCAGTCAGGTGATGTCATGATGAGAGTATCAGTATAGTGGACACTGACTCACCCAGTCAGGTGATGATGAGAGTATCAGTATAGTGGACACTGACTCACCCAGTCAGGTAATGATGAGAGTATCAGTATAGTGGACACTGACTCACTCAGTCAGGTGATGATGAGAGTATCAGTATAGTGGACACTGACTCACCCAGTCAGGTGATGATGAGAGTATCAGTATAGTGGACACTGACTCACCCAGTCAGGTGATGATGAGAGTATCAGTATAGTGGACACTGACTCACCCAGTCAGGTGATGATGAGAGTATCAGTATAGTGGACACTGACTCACCCAGTCAGTTGATGATGAGAGTATCAGTATAGTGGACACTGACTCACCCAGTCAGGTGATGATGAGAGTATCAGTATAGTGGACACTGACTCACCCAGTCAGGTGATGATGAGAGTATCAGTATAGTGGACACTGACTCACCCAGTCAGGTAATGATGAGAGAATCAGTATAGTGGACACTGACTCACCCAGTCAGGTGATGATGAGAGTATCAGTATAGTGGACACTGACTCACCCAGTCAGGTGATGATGAGAGTATCAGTATAGTGGACACTGACTCACCCAGTCAGGTGATGATGAGAGTATCAGTATAGTGGACACTGACTCACCCAGTCAGGTGATGATGAGAGTATCAGTATAGTGGACACTGACTCACCCAGTCAGGTGATGATGAGAGTATCAGTATAGTGGACACTGACTCACCCAGTCAGGTGATGATGAGAGTATCAGTATAGTGGACACTGACTCACCCAGTCAGGTGATGTCATGATGAGAGTATCAGTATAGTGGACACTGACTCACCCAGTCAGGTGATGATGAGAGTATCAGTATAGTGGACACTGACTCACCCAGTCAGGTGATGATGAGAGTATCAGTATAGTGGACACTGACTCACCCAGTCAGGTGATGATGAGAGTATCAGTATAGTGGACACTGACTCACCCAGTCAGGTGATGATGAGAGTATCAGTATAGTGGACACTGACTCACCCAGTCAGGTGATGTCATGATGAGAGTATCAGTATAGTGGACACTGACTCACCCAGTCAGGTGATAATGAGAGTATCAGTATAGTGGACACTGACTCACCCAGTCAGGTGATATCATGATGAGAGTATCAGTATAGTGAACACTGACTCACCCAGTCAGGTGATATCATGATGAGAGTATCAGTATAGTGGACACTGACTCACCCAGTCAGGTAATGATGAGAGTATCAGTATAGTGGACACTGACTCACCCAGTCAGGTGATGATGAGAGTATCAGTATAGTGGACACTGACTCACCCAGTCAGGTAATGATGAGAGTATCAGTATAGTGGACACTGACTCACCCAGTCAGTTGATGATGAGAGTATCAGTATAGTGGACACTGACTCACCCAGTCAGGTAATGATGAGAGTATCAGTATAGTGGACACTGACTCACCCAGTCAGGTGATGATGAGAGTATCAGTATAGTGGACACTGACTCACCCAGTCAGTTGATGATGAGAGTATCAGTATAGTGGACACTGACTCACCCAGTCAGGTAATGATGAGAGTATCAGTATAGTGGACACTGACTCACCCAGTCAGGTGATGATGAGAGTATCAGTATAGTGGACACTGACACACCCAGTCAGGTAATGATGAGAGTATCAGTATAGTGGACACTGACTCACCCAGTCAGGTGATGATGAGAGTATCAGTATAGTGGACACTGACTCACCCAGTCAGGTGATGATGAGAGTATCAGTATAGTGGACACTGACTCACCCAGTCAGGTGATGATGAGAGTATCAGTATAGTGGACACTGACTCACCCAGTCAGGTGATGATGAGAGTATCAGTATAGTGGACACTGACTCACCCAGTCAGGTGATGATGAGAGTATCAGTATAGTGGACACTGACTCACCCAGTCAGGTGATGATGAGAGTATCAGTATAGTGGACACTGACTCACCCAGTCAGGTGATGATGAGAGTATCAGTATAGTGGACACTGACTCACCCAGTCAGGTGATGATGAGAGTATCAGTATAGTGGACACTGACTCACCCAGTCAGGTGATGATGAGAGTATCAGTATAGTGGACACTGACTCACCCAGTCAGGTGATGATGAGAGTATCAGTATAGTGGACACTGACTCACCCAGTCAGGTGATGATGAGAGTATCAGTATAGTGGACACTGACTCACCCAGTCAGGTGATGTCATGATGAGAGTATCAGTATAGTGGACACTGACTCACCCAGTCAGGTGATGATGAGAGTATCAGTATAGTGGACACTGACTCACCCAGTCAGGTGATATCATGATGAGAGTATCAGTATAGTGGACACTGACTCCTCCTTATCCCTCACACACATAGACATGCAGTCATCACTTCTAATGTCAACATATGTATATACTGTACACTACACACTTAGAAAAAATTGTTCTGGAAGGGTTCTTCTGCTGTCCCCATAGGAGAACCCTTTTTGGTTCCAGGTAGATCTATGTTGGGTTCCATGTAGAACTCTTTTTGGTTCCAGGTAGATCTATGTTGGGTTCCATGTAGAACTCTTTTTGGTTCCAGGTAGATCTATGTTGGGTTCAATGAAGAACCCTTTTTGGGTCCAGGTAGATCTATTTTGGGTTCCATGTAGAACCCTTTTTGGTTCCAGGTAGATCTATTTTGGGTTCCATGTAGAACCCTTTTTGGTTCCAGGTAGATCTATTTTGGGTTCCATGTAGAACCCTTTTTGGTTCCAGGTAGATCTATTTTGGGTTCCATGTAGAACCCTTTTTGGTTCCAGGTAGATCTATTTTGGGTTCCATGTAGAACCCTTTTTGGTTCCAGGTAGATCTATTTTGGGTTCCATGTAGAACCCTTTTTGGTTCCAGGTAGATCTATTTTGGGTTCCATGTAGAACCCTTTTTGGTTCCAGGTAGATCTATTTTGGGTTCCATGTAGAACCCTTTTTGGCTCCAATTAGATCTATTTTGGGTTCCACGTCGAACCCTTTTTGGTTCCAGGTAGATCTATGTTGGGTTCCATGTAGAACCCTTTGTTAAAAGGGCCCTACATAGAAACGGAAAAGGTTTTAACCTTGAACCAAAATAGGGTTCTTCAAAGGCTTCTCCTATGGGGACAGCTGAAAACCCCTCTGTCCATATACACACTGAGGATACAAAACATTAAGAACAGCTTCCTATTATTGAGTTGCACCCTTCCCTTTTTGCCCTCAGAACAGCCTGAATTCTTTGGGGGGCATCGACAAGCCTTCCACAGGGATGCTGGCCTCATGTTGACTCCAATGCTCCCCACAGTTCTGTCACATTTTCTGGATGTCCTTTGGGTGGTGGACCGTTCTTGATACACACAGGGAACTGTTGAGTGTGAAAAACACCAGTAGCGTTGCTGTCTTGACACAAACCGGTGCGCCTGGCACCTTCTACCTTAACCCTGTTCAAAGGCACTTCAATCTTTTGTCTTGCCCCATTCACCCTCTGCATGACACACAGACACAATCCATGTCTCTAATTGTCTCAAGGCTTAAACATACTTTTTTATTTAACCCATCTCCTCCCCTTCATCTACACTGATTGAAGTGGATTTAACAAGTGGCATCAATAAGGGATCATAGCTTTCACCTGGTCAGTCTATGTTGTGGAAAGAGCAGGTATTCCTACTGTTTTATCCACTCAGTTTAGTCGTAATTTTGTAATGTCAAGACTCATAAACTAACAACATACCCACTACTATAGAGACATGAAGATCACCCACTACTATAGAGACATGAAGATCACCCACTACTATAGAGACATGAAGATCACCACTACTATAGAGACATGAAGATCACCCACTACTATAGAGACATGAAGATCACCCACTACTATAGAGACATGAAGAACACCCACTACTATAGAGACATGAAGATCACCCACTACTATAGAGACATGAAGATCACCCACTACTATAGAGACATGAAGATCACCCACTACTATAGAGACATGAAGATCACCCACTACTATAGAGACATGAAGAACACCCACTACTATAGAGACATGAAGATCACCCACTACTATAGAGACATGAAGATCACCACTACTATAGAGACATGAAGATCACCACTACTATAGAGACATGAAGATCACCCACTACTATAGAGACATGAAGAACACCCACTACTATAGAGACATGAAGATCACCCACTACTATAGAGACATGAAGATCACCCACTACTATAGAGACATGAAGATCACCCACTACTATAGAGACATGAAGATCACCCACTACTATAGAGACATGAAGATCACCCACTACTATAGAGACATGAAGATCACCCACTACTATAGAGACATGAAGATCACCACTACTATAGAGACATGAAGATCACCACTACTATAGAGACATGAAGATCACCACTACTATAGAGACATGTAGATCACCACTACTATAGAGACATGAAGATCACCACTACTATAGAGACATGAAGATCACCACTACTATAGAGACATGAAGATCACCCACTACTATAGAGACATGAAGATCACCACTACTATAGAGACATGAAGATCACCCACTACAATAGAGACATGAAGATCACCACTATAGAGACATGTAGATCACCCACTACTATAGAGACATGAAGATCACCCACTACTATAGAGACATGAAGATCACCCACTACTATAGAGAAAACATGAAGATCACCCACTACTATACTATAACCCAGATGTGTCCTGGGGCTATAATCAGGAGGATATTACTGGGCACCCTGCTCCATCCAGACCCTATTAGACCCCATCGGTGCCAAGCAGCAGCAACAACCAATCAGACTAACACAAATCCATAGAGAAGTGATACGACAAGGTCACCTTTAAACCAACAGGAAGTGACTAGTCTAAGCTGATTATGTTTCTGTTTCTATTCCCAGTGTTGCTTCCTTCCTGTTTCCTCCCGCTGGTCTCCAT
The DNA here is from genome assembly GCF_023373465.1 of Oncorhynchus keta. Classification (NCBI taxonomy): domain Eukaryota; kingdom Metazoa; phylum Chordata; class Actinopteri; order Salmoniformes; family Salmonidae; genus Oncorhynchus; species Oncorhynchus keta. The sequence goes on along the minus strand of NW_026287238.1, from coordinate 127,576 downwards.
GGAGATCCCATGTCAAACAGTTGGCTGTATTTACCTAAACAAACCAATGCCAGTGTGGAGAGCAAACTCCACAGTTAATCCTGGACAGATTTTAATTTCTGATAAACAAACACCATGCATGTGTTCCCAAATGACACCCTGTTCTCTATTTAGTGCACTACTTTAGACCAGGACATATAGAGTAGTGCACTACTTTAGACCAGGACATATAGAGTAGTGCACTACTTTAGACCAGGACATATAGAGTAGTGCACTACTTTAGACCAGGACACATAGAGTAGTGCACTACTTTAGACCAGGACACATAGAGTAGTGTACTACTTTAGACCAGGACATATAGAGTAGTGCACTACTTTAGACCAGGACACATAGAGTAGTGCACTACTTTAGACCAGGACACATAGAGTAGTGCACTACTTTAGACCAGGACATATAGAGTAGTGCACTACTTTAGACCAGGACACATAGAGTAGTGCACTACTTTAGACCAGGACATATAGAGTAGTGCACTACTTTAGACCAGGACACATAGAGTAGTGCACTACTTTAGACCAGGACATATAGAGTAGTGCACTACTTTAGACCAGGACATATAGAGTAGTGCACTACTTTAGACCAGGACATATAGAGTAGTGCACTACTTTAGACCAGGACACACAGAGTAGTGCACTACTTTAGACCAGGACACATAGAGTAGTGTACTACTTTAGACCAGGACATATAGAGTAGTGCACTACTTTAGACCAGGACACATAGAGTAGTGCACTACTTTAGACCAGGACACATAGAGTAGTGTACTACTTTAGACCAGGACATATAGAGTAGTGCACTACTTTAGACCAGGACATATAGAGTAGGGCACTACTTTAGACCAGGACATATAGAGTAGTGCACTACTTTAGACCAGGACACACAGAGTAGTGCACTACTTTAGACCAGGACATATAGAGTAGTGCACTACTTTAGACCAGGACATATAGAGTAGTGCACTACTTTAGACCAGGACATATAGAGTACTGTACTACTTTAGACCAGGACACATAGAGTAGGGCACTACTTTAGACCAGGACACATAGAGTAGTGCACCATTTTAGACCAGGACATATAGAGTAGTGCACTACTTTAGACCAGGACATATAGAGTAGTGCACTACTTTAGACCAGGACACATAGAGTAGTGCACTACTTTAGACCAGGACACATAGAGTAGTGTACTACTTTAGACCAGGACATATAGAGTAGTGCACTACTTTAGACCAGGACACATAGAGTAGTGCACTACTTTAGACCAGGACACATAGAGTAGTGTACTACTTTAGACCAGGACATATAGGGTAGTGCACTTCTTGCGAAATTAAATAAACAATAAAAATTAACGGTAAGTATTAAACTCACAGAAGTTCCAACAGAATGAAGACATTATGAATATAATTTTACGTAAATATACAGTGTTGTAATGATGTACAAATAGTTAAAGTACAAAAGGGGAAATAAATCCACATAAATATGGGTTGTATTTACAATGGTGTTTGTTCTTCACTGGTTGCGCTGTTGTGGTATTACACCCAGTAGATATGGGAGTTTAACAAAAATTGGGTTTGTTTTCAAATTCTTTGTGGATCTGTGTGATCTGGGGGAAATATGTGTCTCTAATATGGTCCTAAATTTGGCAGGTTAGGAAGTGCAGCTCATTTTCCACCTCATTTTGTGGGCAGTGAGCACATAGCCTGTCTTCTCTTGAGAGCCATGTCTGCCTACGGTGGCCTTTCTCAATAGCAAGGCTATGCTCACTGAGTCTGCACATAGTCAAAGCTTTCCTTAAGTTTGGGTCAGTCACAGTGGTCAGGTATTCTGCCGCTGTGTACTCTCTGTTTAGGGCCAGATAGCATTCTAGTTTGCTCTGTTTTTTTGTTAATTCTTTCCAATGTGTCAAGAAATTATCTTTTTGTTTTCTCATGATTTGGTTGGGTCTAATTGTGCTGCTGTCCTGGGGCTCTGTAGGGTGTGTTTGTGTTTGTGAACAGAGCCCCAGGACCAGTTTGCTTAAGGGACTCTTCTCCAGGTTGATCTCGCTGTAGGTGATGGCTTTGTTATGGAAGGTTTGTGAATAGCTTCCTTTTAGGTGGTTATAGAATTTAACGGCTCTTTTCTGGATTTTGATCATTAGTGGGTATCGGCCTAATTCTGCTCTGCATGCATTATTTGGTGTTTTACGTTGGACACAAAGGATATTTTAGCAGAATTCTGCGTGCAGAGTCTCAATTTGGTGTTTGTCCCATTTTGTGAATTCTTGGTTAGTGAGCGGACCCCAGACCTCACAACCATAAAGGACAATTGGTTCTATAACTGATTCAAGTATTTTTAGCCAGATCCTAATTGGGATGTTGAACTTTATGTTCCTTTTGATGGCATAGAATGCCCTTCTTGCCTTGTCTCTCAGATCGTTTTCCACAGCTTTGTGGAAGTTATCTGTGGTGCTGATGTTTAGGCCAAGGTATGTATAGTTTTTGTGTGCTCTGGGGCAACAGTGTCTAGATGGAATTTGTATGCTTGGTCCTGGCGACTGGACCTTTTTTTGTCTAACTGAGATTTACTTTCATGGCCCAGGTCTGACAGAATCTGTGCAGAAGATCTAGGTGCTGCTGTTGGTCCTCCTTGGTTGGGGACAGAAGCACCAGATCATCAGAAAACAGTAGACATTTGAATTCAGATTCTAGTAGGGTGAGGCCGGGTGCTGCAGACTGTTCTAGTGCCCGCGCCAATTTGTTGATATATATGTTGAAGAAGGTGGGGCTTAAGCTGCATCCCTGTCTCACCCCACGACCCTGTGGAAAGGAGTGTATGTTTTTTGCCAATTTAAACCTCACATTTGTTGTTTGTGTACATGGATTTTATAGCGTTGATTTTTTTTTTTCCTCCAACACAACCTTCCATTAATTTTTAGAGCAGACCCGCATGCCAATATGAGTCGAAAGCTTTTTTGAAATCAACAAAGCATGAGAAGACTTTGTTCTCTCTCCCCCCAACACCTGTTGTCTCTGAGTCTTCAGTAGTCTCCTCTCCCCTCAGTACCCCCCAACACCTGTAGTCTCTGAGTCTTCAGTAGTCTACTCTCCCCTCAGTAACCCCCCCCAACACCTGTTGTCTCTGAGTCTTCAGTAGTCTCCTCTCCCCTCAGTACCCCCAACACCTGTAGTCTCTGAGTCTTCAGTTGTCTCCTCTCCCCTGAGTACCCCCCAACACCTGTTGTCTCTGAGTCTTCAGTAGTCTCCTCTCCCCTCAGTACCCCCAACACCTGTTGTCTCTGAGTCTTCAGTAATCTCCCCCTCTCCCATCAGTCTTTACCCCCCCCTCACACCCTGTTGTCTCTGAGTCTTCAGTAGTCTCCTCTCCCCTCAGTACCCCCCCCCCCCAACACCTGTTGTCTCTGAGTCTTTAGTAGTCTCCTCTCCCCTCAGTACCCCCCCAACACCTGTAGCCCTACACCACCAGGTAACATGAATGTACAGCCCTACACCACCAGGTAACATGAATATATAGCCCTACACCACCAGGTAACATGAATGTATAGCCCTACACCACCAGGTAACATGACTGTATAGCCCTACACCACCAGGGAACATGAATGTATAGCCCCACACCACCAGGTAACATGAATGTATAGCCCTACACCACCAGGTAACATGAATGTATAGCCCTACACCACCAGGGAACATGAATGTATAGCCCTACACCACCAAGTAACATGAATGTATAGCCCTACACCACCAAGTAACATGAATGTTGAACCCACACCCTAACATGACGTTACAAGCGCCATGCTCTACACAACTGGGCTACAGAAGGAACATGTATGTATAGCCCTACACCACCAGGTAACATGAATGTACAGCCCTACACCACCAGGGAACATGAATGTATAGCCCTACACCACCAGGTAACATGACTGTATAGCCCTACACCACCAGGTAACATGAATGTATAGCCCTACACCACCAAGTAACATGAATGTATAGCCCTACACCACCAAGTAACATTAATGTATAGCCCTACACCACCAAGTAACATGAATGTATAGCCCTACACCACCAGGTAACATGAATGTCTAGCCCTACACCACCAGGTAACATGAATGTATAGCCCTACACCACCAGGTAACATGAATGTATAGCCCTACACCACCAGGTAACATGAATGTATAGCCCTACACCACCAGGTAACATGACTGTATAGCCCTACACCACCAGGTAACATGAATGTATAGCCCTACACCACCAGGTAACATGAATGTATAGCCCTACACCACCAGGGAACATGAATGTTTAGCCCTACACCACCAGGTAACATGAATGTATAGCCCTACACCACCAGGTAACATGAATGTATAGCCCTACACCACCAGGGAACATGAATGTATAGCCCTACACCACCAGGTAACATGACTGTATAGCCCTACACCACCAGGTAACATGAATGTACAGCCCTACACCACCAGGGAACATGAATGTATAGCCCTACACCACCAGGTAACATGAATGTATAGCCCTACACCACCAGGTAACATGACTGTATAGCCCTACACCACCAGGTAACATGAATGTACAGCCCTACACCACCAGGGAACATGAATGTATAGCCCTACACCACCAGGTAACATGAATGTATAGCCCTACACCACCAGGGAACATGAATGTATAGCCCTACACCACCAGGTAACATGACTGTATAGCCCTACACCACCAGGTAACATGAATGTACAGCCCTACACCACCAAGTAACATGAATGTATAGCCCTACACCACCAAGTAACATGAATGTATAGCCCTACACCACCAAGTAACATTAATGTATAGCCCTACACCACCAGGTAACATGAATGTACAGCCCTACACCATCAGGTAACATGAATGTACAGCCCTACACCACCAGGTAAAATGAATGTATAGCCCTACACCACCAGGGAACATGAATGTATAGCCCTACACCACCAGGTAACATGACTGTATAGCCCTACACCACCAGGGAACATGAATGTATAGCCCTACACCACCAGGTAACATGAATGTACAGCCCTACA
>NW_026287238.1:97500-107500 GCF_023373465.1 Oncorhynchus keta | reverse complement strand
ATGGGGGTGAGGTCAGGAGGAGGGCAGCGATGGATGGAGTGTAGGAGAAGAGACAGCGAGGGGATGGGGGTGAGGTCAGGAGGAGGGCAACGATGGATGGAGTGTAGGAGAAGAGACAGGGAGGGGATTGGGGTGAGGTCAGGAGAAGAGACAGGGAGGGGATGGGGGTGAGGTCAGGAGAAGAGACAGGGAGGGGATGGGGGTGAGGTCAGGAGAAGAGACAGGGAGGGGATGGGGGTGAGGTCAGGAGGAGGGCAACGATGGATGGAATGTAGGAGAAGAGACAGGGAGGGGATGGGGGTGAGGTCAGGAGAAGAGACAGGGAGGGGATGGGGGTGAGGTCAGGAGAAGAGACAGGGAGGGGATGGGGGTGAGGTCAGGAGAAGAGACAGGGAGGGGATGGGGGTGAGGTCAGGAGAAGAGACAGGGAGGGGATGGGGGTGAGGTCAGGAGAAGAGACAGGGAGGGGATGGGGGTGAGGTCAGGAGAAGAGACAGGGAGGGGATGGGGGTGAGGTCTGGAGGAGGGCAGCGATGGATGGAGTGTAGGAGAAGAGACAGGGAGGGGATGGGGGTGAGGTCAGGAGAAGAGACAGGGAGGGGATGGGGGTGAGGTCAGGAGGAGGACAGCGAAAGACAACAGAAACTTGAAAAGGAGGAAATAATTGATTACAGTTGGTTTTCTACAAGCTCGTGGTTTTGGGTTCGATGCGGAACTGATTTTATTGGAGACTACATCTCAGCCTCTCTCAAACTCACTCGTTTATCAGGGTGACAACACACACACGCACACACACACACGCACGCACGCACACACACACACACACACACACACACACACACACACACACACACACACACACACACACACACACACACACACACACACACACACACACACACACACACACACACACACACACAGATGAAGTGCCAGAGGTCCAAGCTAAATCATTGTGTATTTTTGAAAGATAGAGAGAGACAGAGACAGCGAGAGAAAGAAAGACAGACAGACAGACAGACAGACAGACAGACAGACAGGGTCCCATTTGGTACACAGCACAGTACCCTGGTCCCTTTACAGTGCTCTCCTCTTGACCAGGGGCCGATCAGGAATATATAGGGTCCCATTTGGTACACAGTCAGAGTGATATTCTGTCTCCAAGTAGTAGTTTCGTTGTTTAATGGCTGAAACAATGCTATTGGCTGTAGCCACTAAAAAGCCTAAATAACGAACCTCTGAGCTTTCGGTCCTCTCCGGCTCCAGTTTCTATACACACTGTCATTAATATACTACAGTGCCTTGCGAAAGTATTCGGTCCCCTTGAAATCTACAATGGAATGGTTCAAAAATAAACATATCCAGGTGTTAGAATGGCCAAGTCAAAGTCCAGACCTGAATCCAATCGAGAATCTGTGGAAAGAACTGAAAACTGCTGTTCACAAATGCTCTCCATCCAACCTCACTGAGCTCGAGCTGTTTTGCAAGGAGTAATGGGAAAAAAATTCAGTCTCTCGATGTGCAAAACTGATAGAGACATACCCCAAGCGACTTACAGCTGTAATCGCAGCAAAAGGTGGCGCTACAAGGTATTAACTTAAGGGGGCTGAATAATTTTGCACGCCCAATTTTTCAGTTTTTGATTTGTTAAAAAAGTTTGAAATATCCAATAAATGTCGTTCCACTTCATGATTGTGTCCCACTTGTTGTTGATTCTTCACTAAAAAATACAGTTTTATATCTTTATGTTTGAAGCCTGAAATGTGGCAAAAGGTCGCAAAGTTCAAGGGGGCCGAATACTTTCACAAGGCACTGTATATCACACATCCATAACTCAGCCTGTATACCCCCCCCCATCCATAACTCAGCCTCTATACCCCCATCCATAACTCAGCCTCTATACCCCCATCCATAACTCAGCCTCTATACCCCCATCCATAACTCAGCCTCTATACCCCCCATCCATAACTCAGCCTCTATACCCCCCCCATCCATAACTCAGCCTCTATACCCCCATCCATAACTCAGCCTCTATACCCCCATCCATAACTCAGCCTGTATACCCCCCCATCCATAACTCAGCCTCTATACCCCCCATCCATAACTCAGCCTATATACCCCCCATCCATAACTCAGCCTGTATACCCCCCATCTATAACTCAGCCTGTATACCCCCCCATCCATAACTCAGCCTGTATACCCCCATCCATAACTCAGCCTGTATACCCCCCCGTCCATAACTCAGCCTGTATACCCCCCCATCCATAACTCAGTCTGTATACCCCCCATCCATAACTCAGTCTGTATACCCCCCATCCATAACTCAGCCTGTATACCCCCATCCATAACTCAGTCTGTATACCCCCATCCATAACTCAGCCTGTATACCCCCATCCATAACTCAGCCTGTATACCCCCCATCCATAACTCAGCCTGTATACCCCCATCCATAACTCAGCCTATATACCCCCCATCCATAACTCAGCCTGTATACCCCCCATCCATAACTCAGCCTGTATACCCCCCATCCATAACTCAGCCTGTATACCCCCATCCATAACTCAGCCTGTATACCCCCCATCCATAACTCAGTCTGTATACCCCCATCCATAACTCAGCCTGTATACCCCCATCCATAACTCAGCCTGTATACCCCCATCCATAACTCAGCCTGTATACCCCCCATCCATAACTCAGCCTGTATACCCCCCATCCATAACTGAGCCTGTATACCCCCATCCATAACTCAGCCTGTATACCCCTCCCCCATCCATAACTCAGCCTGTATACCCCCCATCCATAACTCAGCCTGTATACCCCCCATCCATAACTCAGCCTGTGTACCCCTCCCCCCATCCATAACTCAGCCTGTATACCCCCATCCATAACTCAGCCTGTATACCCCCATCCATAACTCAGCCTGTATACCCCCCATCCATAACTCAGCCTGTATACCCCCATCCATAACACAGCCTGTATACCCCCCATCCATAACTCAGCATGTATACCCCCCATCCATAACTCAGCCTGTATACCCCCCATCCATAACTCAGTCTGTATACCCCCCATCCATAACTCAGCCTGTATACCCCCATCCATAACTCAGCCTGTATACCCCCCATCCATAACTCAGCCTGTATACCCACCCCCATCCATAACTCAGCCTGTATACCCCCATCCATAACTCAGCCTGTATACCCCCATCCATAACTCAGTCTGTATACCCCCCCATCCATAACTCAGCCTGTATGCCCCCATCCATAACTCAGCCTGTATACCCCCCATCCATAACTCAGCCTGTATACCCCCATCCATAACTCAGCCTGTATACCCCCAATCCATAACTCAGCCTGTATACCCCCATCCATAACTCAGCCTGTATACCCCCCATCCATAACTCAGCCTGTATACCCCCCATCCATAACTCAGCCTGTATACCCCCCCATCCATAACTCAGCCTGTATACCCCCATCCATCCATAACTCAGCCTGTATACCCCATCCCCCCCCCATCCATAACTCAGCCTGTATACCCCCATCCATAACTCAGTCTGTATACCCCCATCCATAACTCAGCCTGTATCCCCCATCCATGACTCAGCCTGTATATCCCCCATCCATAACTCAGCCTGTATACCCCCCATCCATAACTCAGCCTGTATACCCCCATCCATAACTCAGCCTGTATACCCTCCCCATCCATAACTCAGCCTGTACCCCCATCCATAACTCAGCCTGTACCCCCCCCATCCATAACTCAGTCTGTATACCCCCATCCATAACTCAGCCTGTATACCCCCCCATCCATAACTCAGCCTGTACCCCCATCCATAACTCAGCCTGTACCCCCATCCATAACTCAGCCTGTATACCCCATCCATAACTCAGCCTGTATACCCCCATCCATAACTCAGCCTGTATACCCCCCATCCATAACTCAGCCTGTATACCCCCCATCCATAACTCAGCCTGTATACCCCCCATCCATAACTCAGCCTGTATACCCCCCATCCATAACTCAGCCTGTATACCCCCATCCATAACTCAGCCTGTATACCCCCCATCCATAACTCAGCCTGTATACCCCCATCCATAACTCAGCCTGTATACCCCCATCCATAACTCAGCCTGTATACCCCCATCCATAACTCAGCCTGTATACCCCCATCCATAACTCAGCCTGTATACCCCCATCCATAACTCAGCCTGTATACCCCCATCCATAACTCAGCCTGTATACCCCCATCCATAACTCAGCCTGTATACCCCCCCATCCATAACTCAGCCTGTATACCCCCATCCATAACTCAGCCTGTATACCCCCCATCCATAACTCAGCCTGTATACCCCCCATCCATAACTCAGCCTGTATACCCCCATCCATAACTCAGCCTGTATACCCCCCATCCATAACTCAGCCTGTATACCCCCATCCATAACTCAGCCTGTATACCCCCCATCCATAACTCAGCCTGTATACCCCCATCCATAACTCAGCCTGTATACCCCCCCATCCATAACTCAGCCTGTATACCCCCCATCCATAACTCAGTCTGTATACCCCCATCCATAACTCAGCCTGTATACCCCCCATCCATAACTCAGCCTGTATACCCCCATCCATAACTCAGCCTGTATACCCCCATCCATAACTCAGCCTGTATACCCCCCCATCCATAACTCAGCCTGTATACCCATCCATAACTCAGCCTGTATACCCTCCCATCCATAACTCAGCCTGTATCCCCCATCCATAACTCAGCCTGTATCCCCCCATCCATAACTCAGCCTGTATACCCCCATCCATAACTCAGCCTGTATACCCTCCATCCATAACTCAGCCTGTATCCCCTCCATCCATAACTCAGCCTGTATCCCCCATCCATAACTCAGCCTGTATACCCCCCATCCATAACTCAGCCTGTATACCCCCCCCCATCCATAACTCAGCCTGTATACCCCCCCATCCATAACTCAGCCTGCTATATACCCCCATCCATAACTCAGCCTGTATACCCTCTCCATCCATAACTCAGCCTGTATACCCTCCCCATCCATAACTCAGCCTGTACCCCCATCCATAACTCAGCCTGTATACCCCCCATCCATAACTCAGCCTGCTGTATACCCCCCCCATCCATAACTCAGCCTGTATACCCCCCATCCATAACTCAGCCTGTATACCCTCCCCATCCATAACTCAGCCTGTACCCCCCATCCATAACTCAGCCTGTATACCCCCATCCATAACTCAGCCTGTATACCCCCATCCATAACTCAGCCTGTATACCCCCCATCCATAACTCAGCCTGTATCCCCCCCATCCATAACTCAGCCTGTATCCCCCCATCCATAACTCAGCCTGTATACCCCCATCCATAACTCAGCCTGTATACCCCCCATCCATAACTCAGCCTGTAACCCCCCATCCATAACTCAGCCTGTACCCCCCCATCCATAACTCAGCCTGTATACCCTCCCATCCATAACTCAGCCTGTATCCCCCCATCCATAACTCAGCCTGTATCCCCCTATCCATAACTCAGCCTGTATCCCCCCCATCCATAACTCAGCCTGTATCCCCCATCCATAACTCAGCCTGTATACCCCCCCATCCATAACTCAGCCTGTATACCCTCCCATCCATAACTCAGCCTGTATCCCCTCCCATCCATAACTCAGCCTGTATCCCCCCATCCATAACTCAGCCTGTATCCCCCCCCATCCATAACTCAGCCTGTATACCCCCCCCATCCATAACTCAGCCTGCTGTATACCCCCCATCCATAACTCAGCCTGTATACCCCCATCCATAACTCAGCCTGCTGTATACCCCCCATCCATAACTCAGCCTGTATATCCCCCATCCATAACTCAGCCTGTTGTATACCCCCATCCATAACTCAGCCTGTTGTATACCCCCCCCATCCATAACTCAGCCTGTTGTATACCCCCCCATCCATAACTCAGCCTGTTGTATACCCCCATCCATAACTCAGCCTGTATACTCTCCCCCATCCATAACTCAGCCTGTACAACCCCCCCCCCCATCCATAACTCATCCTGCTGTATACCCCCATCCATAACTCAGCCTGTATACCCTCCCATCCATAACTCAGCCTGTATCCCCTCCCATCCATAACTCAGCCTGTATCCCCCATCCATAACTCAGCCTGTATACCCCCATCCATAACTCAGCCTGTATCCCCCCCATCCATAACTCAGCCTGTATCCCCCCCCCCATCCATAACTCAGCCTGTATCCCCCATCCATAACTCAGCCTGTATACCCCCCCATCCATAACTCAGCCTGTATACCCCCCATCCATAACTCAGCCTGTATACCCCCCATCCATAACTCAGCCTGTATACCCCCCATCCATAACTCATACCTGTATAACTCAGCCCCCCCTCCATAACTCAGCCTGTATACCCCCCCCCATCCATAACTCAGCCTGTATACCCCCCCCATCCATAACTCAGCCTGTATACCCCCCCATCCATAACTCAGCCTGTATACCCCCCATCCATAACTCAGCCTGTTGTATACCCCCCATCCATAACTCAGCCTGTATATACCCCCCATCCATAACTCAGCCTGTATACCCCCCATCCATAACTCAGCCTGTGTATACCCCCCCATCCATAACTCAGCCTGTATAACTCAGCCTGTATACCCCCCATCCATAACTCAGCCTGTATACCCCCCCATCCATAACTCAGCCTGTATACCCCCATCCATAACTCAGCCTGTTGTATACCCCCATCCATAACTCAGCCTGTTGTATACCCCCATCCATAACTCAGCCTGTTGTATACCCCCCATCCATAACTCAGCCTGTTGTATACCCCCCATCCATAACTCAGCCTGTATACCCCCATCCATAACTCAGTCTGTATACCCCCCCATCCATAACTCAGCCTGTATACCCCCCATCCATAACTCAGCCTGTATACCCCCCATCCATAACTCAGCCTGTACCCCCATCCATAACTCAGCCCGTACCCCCATCCATAACTCAGTCTGTATACCCCCCATCCATAACTCAGCCTGTATACCCCCCCATCCATAACTCAGTCTGTATAACCCCCATCCATAACTCAGCCTGTATACCCCCCCATCCATAACTCAGCCTGTATACCCCCCATCCATAACTCAGCCTGTATACCCCCATCCATAACTCAGCCTGTATACCCCCCCATCCATAACTCAGCCTGTATACCCCCCCATCCATAACTCAGCCTGTATACCCCCCATCCATAACTCAGCCTGTATACCCCCATCCATAACTCAGCCTGTATACCCCCCCATCCATAACTCAGTCTGTATACCCCCATCCATAACTCAGCCTGTATACCCCCATCCATAACTCAGCCTGTATACCCCCATCCATAACTCAGCCTGTATACCCCCCCATCCATAACTCAGCCTGTATACCCCCATCCATAACTCAGCCTGTATACCCCCATCCATAACTCAGCCTGTATACCCCCCATCCATAACTCAGCCTGTATACCCCCATCAATAACTCAGTCTGTATACCCCCCATCCATAACTCAGCCTGTGTACCCCCCATCCATAACTCAGCCTGTATACCCCCATCCATAACTCAGTCTGTATACCCCCATCCATAACTCAGCCTGTATACCCCCCATCCATAACTCAGCCTGTATACCCCCATCCATAACTCAGCCTGTATACCCCCCATCCATAACTGAGCCTGTATACCCCCCATCCATAACTCAGCCTGTATACCCCCATCCATAACTCAGCCTGTATACCCCCATCCATAACTCAGCCTGTATACCCCCATCCATAACTCAGTCTGTATACCCCCCATCCATAACTCAGCCTGTGTACCCCCCATCCATAACTCAGCCTGTATACCCCCATCCATAACTCAGCCTGTATACCCCCCATCCATAACTCAGCCTGTATACCCCCCCCATCCATAACTCAGCCTGTACCCCCCATCCATAACTCAGCCTGTATACCCTCCCATCCATAACTCAGCCTGTATCCTCCCATCCATAACTCAGCCTGTATCCCCCATCCATAACTCAGCCTGTATACCCCCCCATCCATAACTCAGCCTGTATACCCCCCATCCATAACTCAGCCTGCTGTATACCCCCATCCATAACTCAGCCTGTATACCCTCTCCATCCATAACTCAGCCTGTATACCCTCCCCATCCATAACTCAGCCTGTACCCCCCCCCATCCATAACTCAGCCTGTATACCCCCCCATCCATAACTCAGCCTGTATACCCCCATCCATAACTCAGCCTGTATACCCCCCCATCCATAACTCAGCCTGTATACCCCCCATCCATAACTCAGCCTGTACCCCCCCATCCATAACTCAGCCTGTACCCCCCCCATCCATAACTCAGCCTGTATACCCTCCCATCCATAACTCAGCCTGTATCCCCTCCCATCCATAACTCAGCCTGTATCCCCCCATCCATAACTCAGCCTGTATACCCCCATCCATAACTCAGCCTGTACCCCCCCATCCATAACTCAGCCTGTAACCCCCATCCATAACTCAGCCTGTACCCCCCATCCATAACTCAGCCTGTATACCCTCCATCCATAACTCAGCCTGTATCCCCCCATCCATAACTCAGCCTGTATCCCCCCATCCATAACTCAGCCTGTATACCCCCATCCATAACTCAGCCTGTATACCCCCATCCATAACTCAGCCTGTATACCCCCATCCATAACTCAGCCTGTATACCCCCCATCCATAACTCAGCCTGTATACCCCCATCCATAACTCAGCCTGTATACCCCCCATCCATAACTCAGCCTGTATACCCCCATCCATAACTCAGCCTGTATACCCCCCATCCATAACTCAGCCTGCTGTATACCCCCCATCCATAACTCAGCCTGTATACCCCCCCCATCCATAACTCAGCCTGCTGTATACCCCCCATCCATAACTCAGCCTGTATACCCCCATCCATAACTCAGCCTGTTGTATAATAATAATAATATATGCCATTTAGCAGACGCTTTTATCCAAAGCGACTTACAGTCATGTGTGCATACATTCTACGTATGGGTGGTCCCGGGAATCGAACCCACTACCCTGGCGTTACAAGCGCCATGCTCTACCAACTGAGCTACAGAAGGACCATACCCCCATCCATAACTCAGCCTGTTGTATACCCCCATCCATAACTCAGCCTGTTGTATACCCCCCATCCATAACTCAGCCTGTTGTATACCCCCCCATCCATAACTCAGCCTGTATACTCTCCTCCCATCCATAACTCAGCCTGTATACCCCCCATCCATAACTCAGCCTGCTGTATACCCCCATCCATAACTCAGCCTGTATACCCTCCCATCCATAACTCAGCCTGTATCCTCCCATCCATAACTCAGCCTGTATCCCCCCATCCATAACTCAGCCTGTATACCCCCCATCCATAACTCAGCCTGTATACCCCCATCCATAACTCAGCCTGCTGTATACCCCCATCCATAACTCAGCCTGCTGTATACCCCCCATCCATAACTCAGCCTGCTGTATACCTCCTAACTCAGCCTTGTATACCCCCCATCCATAACTCAGCCTGTATACCCCCATCCATAACTCAGCCTGTTGTATACCCCCATCCATAACTCAGCCTGTTGTATACCCCCATCCATAACTCAGCCTGTATACCCCCATCCATAACTCAGCCTGCTGTATACCCCCCATCCATAACTCAGCCTGTATACCCCCCATCCATAACTCAGCCTGCTGTATACCCCCCATCCATAACTCAGCCTGTATACCCCCATCCATAACTCAGCCTGTTGTATACCCCCCCATCCATAACTCAGCCTGTTGTATACCCCCATCCATAACTCAGCCTGTTGTATACCCCCATCCATAACTCAGCCTGTTGTATACCCCCATCCATAACTCAGCCTGTATACTCTCCCCTCCCATCCATAACTCAGCCTGTATACCCCCCCCATCCATAACTCAGCCTGCT
>NW_026287238.1:67500-92500 GCF_023373465.1 Oncorhynchus keta | reverse complement strand
GACAGGGGAGATAAAGGATTACAGCACAGGCCTATACTGCTTTATCCAGCCACATCAACAATGAAAACCTGCCCCCTACTGGACGACATGACAATTGCAGCCATAATGTGAGAGTTCAGAGAGAGCCTGTGTGTTCCCACCCCGAGCGCTCTCGAGGTAGAGAGGGTCTGGGCCCTACAGGTCTGGTAGAGAGGGTCTGGGCCCTACAGGTCTGGTAGAGAGGGTCTGGGCCCGACAGGTCTGGTAGAGAGGTATAGAGGGTCTGGGCCCTACAGGTCTGGTAGAGAGCGTCTGGGCCCTACAGGTCTGGTAGAGAGGTAGAGAAGGTCTGGGCCCTACAGGTCTGGTAGAGAGGTAGAGAGGGTCTGGGCCCTACAGGTCTGGTAGAGAGGGTCTGGGCCCTACAGGTCTGGTAGAGAGGTAGAGAGGGTCTGGGCCCTACAGGCCTGGTAGAGAGGTAGAGGGGGTCTGGGCCCTACAGGTCTGGTAGAGAGGGTCTGGGCCCTACAGGCCTGGTAGAGAGGTAGAGAGGGTCTGGGCCCTACAGGTCTGGTAGAGAGGGTCTGGGCCCTACAGGTCTGGTAGAGAGGGTCTGGGCCCTACAGGTCTGGTAGAGAGGGTCTGGGCCCTACAGGCCTGGTAGAGAGGTAGAGAGGGTCTGGGCCCTACAGGTCTGGTAGAGAGGGACTGGGCCCTACAGGTCTGGTAGAGAGGGACTGGGCCCTACAGGTCTGGTAGAGAGGGTCTGGGCCCTACAGGTCTGGTAGAGAGGGTCTGGGCCCTACAGGTCTGGTAGAGAGGGTCTGAGCTCTGTTTCTTGTCTGTCCCCACACGTCCCTAGCCTTCTCACAACAGCTGTACAGCTCACACACACTACACAGTACATAGCACAGTACCTACATAGCACAGTACCTACATAGCACAGTACCTACATACCACAGTACCTAAATATAACAGTACCTACATAGCACAGTACCTACATAGGTCAGTACCTACATAGTACAGTACCTACATAACACAGTATCTACATAGTGCAGTACCTACATAGTACAGTACCTACATAGTACAGTACCTACATAGTACAGTACCTACATAGTGCACTACCTACATAGCGCAGTACCTACATAGCACAGTACCTACATAGCACAGTACCTACATAACACAGTACCTAAATATAACAGTACCTACATAGCACAGTACCTACATAGGTCAGTACCTACATAGTACAGTACCTACATAGCACAGTATCTACATAGCACAGTATCTACATAGTACAGTACCTACATAGTACAGTACCTACATAGTGCACTACCTACATAGTACAGTACCTACATAGTACAGTACCTACATAGTACAGTATCTACATAGTACAGTACCTACATAGCACAGTACCTACATAGCACAGTACCTACATACCACAGTACCTAAATATAACAGTACCTACATAGTACAGTACCTACATAGGTCAGTACCTACATAGTACAGTACCTACATAGCACAGTATCTACATAGCACAGTACCTACATAGTACAGTACCAACATAGTGCACTACCTACATAGTGCACTACCTACAAAGTACAGTACCTACATAGTACAGTATCTACATAGTGCAGTATCTACATAGTACACTATCTACATAGTGCACTACCTACATAGTACAGTACCTACATAGTGCACTACCTGCATAGCAAGGTACCTACATAGCACAGTACCTACATACCACAGTACCTAAATATAACAGTACCTACATAGTACAGTACCTACATAGGTCAGTACCTACATAGTACAGTACCTACATAGCACAGTATCTACATAGCACAGTACCTACATAGTACAGTACCAACATAGTGCACTACCTACATAGTGCACTACCTACAAAGTACAGTACCTACATAGTACAGTATCTACATAGTGCAGTATCTACATAGTACACTATCTACATAGTGCACTACCTACATAGTACAGTACCTACATAGTGCAGTATCTACATAGTGCACTACCTACATAGTACAGTACCTACATAGTGCACTACCTACATAGTACAGTATCTACATAGTGCAGTATCTACATAGTGCAGTACCTACATAGTGCACTACCTACATAGTACAGTACCTACATAGTGCACTACCTACATAGTACAGTACCTACATAGTGCACTACCTACATAGTACAGTACCTACATAGTGCACTACCTACATAGTACAGTATCTACATAGTGCAGTATCTACATAGTACAGTACCTACATAGTGCACTACCTACATAGTACAGTACCTACATAGTGCACTACCTACATAGTACAGTACCTACATAGTGCAGTATCTACATAGTGCACTACCTACATAGTACAGTACCTACATAGTGCACTACCTACATAGTACAGTATCTACATAGTGCACTACCTACATAGTACAGTACCTACATAGTGCACTACCTACATAGTACAGTACCTACATAGTGCACTACCTACATAGTACAGTACCTACATAGTGCACTACCTACATAGTACAGTACCTACATAGTGCACTACCTACATAGTACAGTACCTACATAGTGCACTACCTACATAGTACAGTACATAGTGCACTACCTACATAGTACAGTATCTACATAGTGCACTACCTACATAGTACAGTACCTACATAGTGCAGTACCTACATAGTGCACTACCTACATAGTACAGTATCTACATAGTGCACTACCTACATAGTACAGTACCTACATAGTGCACTACCTACATAGTACAGTATCTACATAGTGCAGTATCTACATAGTGCTCTACCTACATAGTACAGTACCTACATAGCACAGTACCCACATAGTGCACTACCTACATAGTACACTACCTACATAGTACAGTACCTACATAGCACAGTACCTACATAGTGCACTACCTACATAGTACAGTACCTACATAGCAGAGTATCTACATAACACAGTACCTACATAGTACAGTACCTACATAGCACAGTACCTACATAGTGCACTACCTACATAGTACAGTACCTACATAGTGCACTACCTACATAGTACAGTATCTACATAGTGCACTACCTACATAGTACAGTACCTACATAGCACAGTACCTACACAGTGCACTACCTACATAGTACAGTATCTACATAGCAGAGTATCTACATAACACAGTACCTACATAGTACAGTATCTACATAGTACAGTACCTACATAGTGCACTATCTACATAGTACAGTACCTACATAGTGCACTACCTACATAGTACATAGCACAGTACCTACATAGTACAGTACCTACATAGTACAGTATCTACATAGTACAGTACCTACATAGTACAGTATCTACATAGTACAGTACCTACATAGTACAGTACCTACATAGTGCACTACCTACATAGTACAGTACCTACATAGTACAGTACCTACATAGTACAGTACCTACATAGTACAGTATCTACATAGTGCACTACCTACATAGTACAGTACCTACATAGTACAGTATCTACATAGTGCACTACCTACATAGTACAGTACCTACATAGTACAGTACCTACATAGTACAGTACCTACATAGTACAGTACCTACATAGTACAGTATCTACATAGTGCACTACCTACATAGTACAGTACCTACATAGTACAGTACCTACATAGTACAGTACCTACATAGTACAGTACCTACATAGTACAGTACCTACATAGTGCACTACCTACATAGTACAGTACCTACATAGCACAGTACCTACATAGTACAGTACCTACATAGTGCACTACCTACATAGTACAGTACCTACATAGTACAGTACCTACATAGTACAGTACCTACATAGTACAGTACCTACATAGTGCAGTACCTACATAGTACAGTACCTACATAGTGCAGTACCTACATAGTGCAGTACCTACATAGTGCAGTACCTACATAGTACAGTACCTACATAGTGCACTACCTACATAGTACAGTACCTACATAGTACAGTACCTACATAGTACAGTACCTACATAGTACAGTACCTACATAGTACAGTACCTACATAGTGCACTACCTACATAGTACAGTACCTACATAGTACACTACCTACATAGTACACTATCTACATAGTACAGTACCTACATAGTACACTATCTACATAGTACAGTATCTACATAGTACACTATCTACATAGTACAGTACCTACATAGTGCACTACCTACATAGTACACTACCTACATAGTACAGTACCTACATAGTACAGTACCTACATAGTACAGTACCTACATAGTACAGTACCTACATAGTACAGTACCTACATAGTACAGTACCTACATAGTACAGTACCTACATAGTACAGTACCTACATAGTACAGTACCTACATAGTACAGTACCTACATAGTACAGTACCTACATAGTACAGTACCTACATAGTACAGTACCTACATAGTACAGTACCTACATAGTACAGTACCTACATAGTACAGTACCTACATAGTACAGTACCTACATAGTACAGTACCTACATAGTACAGTATCTACATAGCACAGTACCTACATAGCACAGTACCTACATAACACAGTACCTACATAGTACAGTACCTACATAGTACACACATAGCACCTACCTATAGTGCACTACCATACATAGTACAGTACCTACATAGTACACTACCTACATAGTACAGTATCTACATAGTACACTACCTACATAGTACAGTACCTACATAGTACACTACCTACATAGTACAGTACCTACATAGTACAGTACCTACATAGTACAGTACCTACATAGTACACTACCTACATAGTACAGTATCTACATAGTACACTACCTACATAGTACAGTATCTACATAGTGCAGTACCTACATAGTACACTACCTACATAGTACAGTACCTACATAGTGCACTACCTACATAGTACAGTACCTACATAGTACACTACCTACATAGTACACTACCTACATAGTACAGTACCTACATAGTACAGTACCTACATAGTGCACTACCTACATAGTACAGTACCTACATAGTACAGTACCTACATAGTACAGTACCTACATAGTGCACTACCTACATAGTACAGTACCTACATAGTACAGTACCTACATAGTACACTACCTACATAGTGCACTACCTACATAGCACAGTACCTACATAGTACAGTACCTACATAGTGCACTACCTACATAGTACAGTACCTACATAGTACAGTACCTACATAGTACAGTACCTACATAGTGCACTACCTACATAGTACAGTACCTACATAGTACAGTACCTACATAGTACACTACCTACATAGTACAGTACCTACATAGCACAGTACCTACATAGCACAGTACCTACATAGTACAGTACCTACATAGTACAGTACCTACATAGCAGAGTATCTACATAACACAGTACCTACATAGCAGAGTATCTACATAACACAGTATCTACATAGTACAGTACCTACATAGCACAGTACCTACATAGTGCACTACCTACATAGTACAGTACCTACATAGTACAGTACCTACATAGTACAGTACCTACATAGTACACTACCTACATAGTACAGTACCTACATAGTACAGTATCTACATAGTACAGTACCTACATAGTACAGTACCTACATAGTGCACTACCTACATAGTACAGTATCTACATAGCACAGTACCTACATAGCACAGTACCTACATAGTACAGTACCTACATAGTACAGTACCTACATAGCAGAGTATCTACATAACACAGTACCTACATAGCAGAGTATCTACATAACACAGTATCTACATAGTACAGTACCTACATAGCACAGTACCTACATAGTACAGTACCTACATAGTACAGTACCTACATAGTGCACTACCTACATAGTACAGTACCTACATAGCACAGTACCTACATAGTACAGTACCTACATAGTACAGTACCTACATAGTACAGTACCTACATAGTACAGTACCTACATAGTACAGTACCTACATAGTACAGTACCTACATAGTGCACTACCTACATAATATGGGACGGACACACACACCCGGAGGCCTGGAATCCAGACCAGCTCACACAGCCCATCATCCAATTACCTCCCAGCTTCACAGAGACGGAACCAAATTCCTTATTTGAATTGGCCAGAGGCAGAGTATTGAATCTGGGGTCATTGAGGTATGTTAAGGAACAGAGAAGGAGAGAGGGAGGGAGGGCGGAAGAGAGAGAGAAAGACAGAGAGAGAGAGAGAAATAGGAGAGAGACAGAAATAGGAAAGAGAGAGAGAGAAAGAGAGAGAGAGAGAGAGAAATAGGAGAGAGAGAGAAATAGGGAGAGAGAGAGAAATAGAGAGATAGAGAGAGAGAGAGAGAGAGAGAGAGAGAGAGAGAGAGAGAGAGAGAGAGAGAGAGAGAGAGAGAGAGAGAGAGAGAGGAGAAAATAGAAGGAGAGAGAGAGAGAAAATAGAAGGAGAGAGAGAGAGAAAATAGAAGGAGAGAGAGGGAAATAGAAGGAGAGAGAGAGAGAGAAATAGAAGGAGAGAGAGAGAGAGAGAAATAGAAGGAGAGAGAGAGAGAGAAATAGGAGAGAGAGAGAGAAATAGGAGAGAGAGAGAAATAGGGGAGAGAGAGAGGAGAGAAAGAGAGAGAGAGAGAGGGAAATAGAAGGAGAGAGAGAGAGAGAAATAGGAGAGAGAGAGAGAGAAATAGGAGAGAGAGGGAAATAGAAGGAGAGAGAGAGAGAGAAATAGGAGAGAGAGAGAAATAGAAGGAGAGAGGGAAATAGGAGCGAGTAGAATAGGTATGTAGTGATGGAGGGAGGTGCAGAAATCTGTCTTCATGTCTCTAATTGATTTTCCAGAGCGGTGTTCGATATTTTTTGTGTGAGGGAGATGATGCTATTCTGTGAATGTGTTTTCAACTAAACCCTGCTGTCAGATTGGCAGCCCACTAGATCTCGTCTATATCAGCCTGGGAAGAGGAGTAGAGGAAGAGCCCACTAGATCAGACCTCGTCTATATCAGCCTGGGAAGAGGAGTAGAGGAAGAGCCCACTAGATCAGACCTCGTCTATATCAGCCTGGGAAGAGGAGTAGAGGAAGAGCCCACTAGATCAGACCTCGTCTATATCAGCCTGGGAAGAGGAGTAGAGGAAGAGCCCACTAGATCTTGTCTATATCAGCCTGGGAAGAGGAGTAGAGGAAGAGCCCACTAGACCTCGTCTATAACAGCCTGGGAAGAGGAGTAGAGGAAGAGCCCACTAGACCTCGTCTATATCAGCCTGGGAAGAGGAGTAGAGGAAGAGCCCACTAGATCTCGTCTATATCAGCCTGGGAAGAGGAGTAGAGGAAGAGCCCACTAGATCCTCGTCTATATCAGCCTGGGAAGAGGAGTAGAGGAAGAGCCCACTAGATCAGACCTCGTCTATATCAGCCTGGGAAGAGGAGTAGAGGAAGAGCCCACTAGATCAGACCTCGTCTATATCAGCCTGGGAAGAGGAGCAGAGGAAGAGCCCACTAGATCAGACCTCGTCTATATCAGCCTGGGAAGAGGAGCAGAGGAAGAGCCCACTAGATCAGACCTCGTCTATATCAGCCTGGGAAGAGGAGTAGAGGAAGAGCCCACTAGATCAGACCTCGTCTATAACAGCCTGGGAAGAGGAGCAGAGGAAGAGCCCACTAGATCAGACCTCGTCTATATCAGCCTGGGAAGAGGAGTAGAGGAAGAGCCCACTAGATCAGACCTCGTCTATATCAGCCTGGGAAGAGGAGCAGAGGAAGAGCCCACTAGATCAGACCTCGTCTATATCAGCCTGGGAAGAGGAGCAGAGGAAGAGCCCACTAGATCAGACCTCGTCTATATCAGCCTGGGAAGAGGAGTAGAGGAAGAGCCCACTAGATCAGACCTCGTCTATATCAGCCTGGGAAGAGGAAGAGCCCACTAGATCAGACCTGGGAAGAGGAGTAGAGGAAGTGCCCACTAGATCAGACCTCGTCTATATCAGCCTGGGAAGAGGAAGAGCCCACTAGATCAGACCTGGGAAGAGGAGTAGAGGAAGTGCCCACTAGATCAGACCTCGTCTATATCAGCCTGGGAAGAGGAAGAGCCCACTAGATCAGACCTCGTCAATATCAGCCTGGGAAGAGGAAGAGCCCACTAGATCAGACCTTGTCTATATCAGCCTGGGAAGAGGAAGAGCCCACTAGATCAGACGTCGTCTATATCAGCCTGGGAAGAGGAGCAGAGGAAGAGCCCACTAGATCAGACCTTGTCTATATCAGCCTGGGAAGAGGAACAGAGACAGAGCCCACTAGATCAGACCTCGTCTATATCAGCCTGGGAGGAGGAGTAGAGGAAGAGCCCACTAGATCAGACCTGGGAAGAGGAGTAGAGGAAGAGCCCACTAGATCAGACCTGGGAAGAGGAGTAGAGGAAGAGCCCACTAGATCAGACCTCGTCTATATCAGCCTGGGAAGAGGAGTAGAGGAAGAGCCCACTAGATCAGACCTCGTCTATATCAGCCTGGGAAGAGGAGCAGAGGAAGAGCCCACTAGATCAGATCTCGTCTATAACAGCCTGGGAAGAGGAGCAGAGGAAGAGCCCACGAGATCAGACCTCGTCTATATCAGCCTGGGAAGAGGAGTAGAGGAAGAGCCCACTAGATCAGACCTCGTCTATATCAGCCTGGGAAGAGGAGCAGAGGAAGAGCCCACTAGATCAGACCTTGTCTATATCAGCCTGGGAAGAGGAGCAGAGGAAGAGCCCACTAGATCAGACCTCGTCTATATCAGCCTGGGAAGAGGAGTAGAGGAAGAGCCCACTAGATCAGACCTCGTCTATATCAGCCTGGGAAGAGGAAGAGCCCACTAGATCAGACCTGGGAAGAGGAGTAGAGGAAGTGCCCACTAGATCAGACCTCGTCTATATCAGCCTGGGAAGAGGAAGAGCCCACTAGATCAGACCTGGGAAGAGGAGTAGAGGAAGTGCCCACTAGATCAGACCTGGGAAGAGGAGTAGAGGAAGTGCCCACTAGATCAGACCTCGTCTATATCAGCCTGGGAAGAGGAAGAGCCCACTAGATCAGACCTGGGAAGAGGAGTAGAGGAGGTGCCCACTAGATCAGACCTCGTCTATATCAGCCTGGGAAGAGGAAGAGCCCACTAGATCAGACCTCGTCAATATCAGCCTGGGAAGAGGAAGAGCCCACTAGATCAGACCTTGTCTATATCAGCCTGGGAAGAGGAAGAGCCCACTAGATCAGACGTCGTCTATATCAGCCTGGGAAGAGGAGCAGAGGAAGAGCCCACTAGATCAGACCTTGTCTATATCAGCCTGGGAAGAGGAACAGAGACAGAGCCCACTAGATCAGACCTCGTCTATATCAGCCTGGGAGGAGGAGTAGAGGAAGAGCCCACTAGATCAGACCTGGGAAGAGGAGTAGAGGAAGAGCCCACTAGATCAGACCTGGGAAGAGGAGTAGAGGAAGAGCCCACTAGATCAGACCTCGTCTATATCAGCCTGGGAAGAGGAGTAGAGGAATAGTCCACTAGACCTCGTCTATATCAGCCTGGGAAGAGGAGTAGAGGAAGAGCCCACTAGATCAGACCTGGGAAGAGGAGTAGAGGAAGAGCCCACTAGATCAGACCTGGGAAGAGGAGTAGAGGAAGAGCCCACTAGATCATAACCTGGGAAGACGAGTAGAGGAAGAGCCCACTAGATCAGACCTGGGAAGAGGAGTAGAGGAAGAGCCCACTAGATCAGACCTGGGAAGAAGAGTAGAGGAAGAGCCCACTCGATCAGACTTGGGAAGAGGAGCAGAGGAAGAGCCCACTAGATCAGACCTGGGAAGAGGTGTAGAGGAAGAGCCCACTAGATCAGACCTGGGAAGAAGAGTAGAGGAAGAGCCCACTCGATCAGACTTGGGAAGAGGAGCAGAGGAAGAGCCCACTAGATCAGACCTGGGAAGAGGAGTAGAGGAATAGTCCACTAGACCTCGTCTATATCAGCCTGGGAAGAGGAGTAGAGGAAGAGCCCACTAGATCAGACCTGGGAAGAGGAGTAGAGGAAGAGCCCACTAGATCAGACCTGGGAAGAGGAGTAGAGGAAGAGCCCACTAGATCAGACCTGGGAAGAGGAGTAGAGGAAGAGCCCACTAGATCAGACCTGGGAAGAGGAGTAGAGGAAGAGCCCACTAGATCAGACCTGGGAAGAGGAGTAGAGGAAGAGCCCACTAGATCAGACCTGGGAAGAGGAGTAGAGGAAGAGCCCACTAGATCAGACCTGGGAAGAGGAGTAAGAGGAAGAGCCCACTAGATCAGACCTGGGAAGAGGAGTAGAGGAAGAGCCCACTAGATCAGACCTGGGAAGAGGAGTAGAGGAAGAGCCCACTAGATCAGACCTGGGAAGAGGAGTAGAGGAAGAGCCCACTAGATCAGACCTGGGAAGAGGAGTAGAGGAAGAGCCCACTAGATCAGACCTGGGAAGAGGAGTAGAGGAAGAGCCCACTAGATCAGACCTGGGAAGAGGAGTAGAGGAAGAGCCCACTAGATCAGACCTGGGAAGAGGAGTAGAGGAAGAGCCCACTAGATCAGACCTGGTCTATATCAGCCTGGCAGAGAAGTGAAAAGAGAACACATTGTGTAGTAGGCTCTGGTCAAAAGTAGTGCACTAAATTGGGAATAGTCTGCTACTTGGGAGAGGGACGTAGTCTTGTTGCTGCGTAGTGAAATCCCTGCAAGAAAACAGTCAGAGAAAAGACATTGGAATTAAAATGGCAAAAATAGGGATAGATACAGAGGGAGGGAGACAGAGAGAGACACACTGAGATAGAGAAATATATATATATATATATAGTGAGAGAGAGGTGCTACTATGCAATTATCTAGTGTCCACTTAGCTCAGTGTCTCCCTCCTGCTGGTTAACAGAGATCACCTTGTTATCTAGTGTCCACTTACCTCAGTGTCTGCTGTTATAGCTGGTTTATAGAGATCAGCAGACATTAGCAGCAGGTTAGGGATCTCTGAGCTACATTCTGTATTCCATCCCTACATTCTGTATTCCATCCCTACATTCTGTATTCCATCCCTACATTCTGTATCATATCCCTACATTCTGTATTCCATCCCTACATTCTGTATTCCATCCCTACATTCTGTATTCCATCCCTACATTCTGTATCCTATCCCTACATTCTGTATTCCATCCCTACATTCTGTATTCCATCCCTACATTCTGTATTCCATCCCTACATTCTGTATTCCATCCTTACATTCTGTATCCTATCCCTACATTCTATATTCCATCCCTACAGTCTGTATTCCATCCCTACATTCTGTATTCCATCCCTACATTCTGTATTCCATCCCTACATTCTGTATTCCATCCCTACATTCTGTATTCCATCCCTACATTCTGTATCCTATCCCTACATTCTGTATTCCATCCCTACATTCTGTATTCTATCCCTACATTCTGTATTCCATCCCTACATTCTGTATTCCATCCCTACATTCTGTATTCCATCCCTACATTCTGTATTCCATCCCTACATTCTGTATCCTATCCCTACATTCTGTATTCCATCCCTACATTCTGTATTCTATCCCTACATTCTGTATTCCATCCCTACATTCTGTATCCTATCCCTACATTCTGTATTCCATCCCTACATTCTGTATTCCATCCCTACATTCTGTATTCCATCCCTACATTCTGTATTCCATCCCTACATTCTGTATCCTATCCCTACATTCTGTATTCCATCCCTACATTCTGTATTCCATCCCTACATTCTGTATTCCATCCCTACATTCTGTATTCCATCCCTACATTCTGTATTCTATCCCTACATTCTGTATTCCATCCCTACATTCTGTATTCCATCCCTACATTCTGTATTCCATCCCTACATTCTGTATTCTATCCCTACATTCTGTATTCCATCCCTACATTCCCTATGGGCCCTGGTCAAAAGTAGTGCACTATATAGGGAACAAAGTGCCATTTGGGCGGTGCATCCTGAGATCTTCCTGTTATGGAGCATGTGAATTTTTTCAGCTTTTTGTTAAAAATCGCGCAAAATTTCAACGTCCTGCTACTCATGCCAGGAATATAGTATATGCATGTGATTAGTATGTGTGGATAGAAAACACTCTGAAGTTTCTAAAACTGGTTAAATCATGTCTGTGACTATAACAGAACGTGTGTAGCAGGCAAAACCCCAAGAAAAACTGTTCACAAAAAACCAAAACAAATATCCCTCCGCCAGTACTCTGTATTGTCTATGGCAATGGGAAAATAAATTGCTCCCAGTTTACAGTTCCTTCAGCTTCCACACGATGTCGCCAGTGTTGGGAATTGGGTTGAAGTTAATCCTTGGTGAAATGAAGAATAGGCACTTCCTGTCATCGGGTACACCGGAGGAAGTTTTGAAAGAGAGAATATCGACCAAGATTTCAAGACTTGCTGCTATTGAATACAGATCGCCCCGTGATCAATTTGATCGATTATTAACGTTTACTAATACCTAAAGTTGGATTACAAAAGTAGTTTGAAGTGTTTTGTCAAAGTTTATAGGCAACTTTTTTAATTTTAAAAAATGACGTTGCGTTTTGGAAAGCTGTTTTTTCCTGGATCAGACGGGCTTCATAAATTGACATTTTGGGTATACATGGACAGATTTAATCGAAAAAAAGACCCAATTGTGATGTTTATGGGACATATAGGAGTGCCAACAAAGAAGCTCGTCAAAGGTAATGAATGTTTTCTATTTTATTTCTGCGTTTTGTGTAGCGCCGGCTACGCTAATTCTTTTGTTTTACGTCCCCTTCAGGTATTTCGGGGGGTTGCATGCTATCAGATAATAGCTTCTCATGCTTTCGCCGAAAAGCATTTTAAAAAATCTGACATGTTGGCTAGATTCACAACGAGTGTAGCTTTAATTGAGTACCCTGCATGTGTGTTTCAATGAAAGTTTGAGTTGTATCGAGTACTATTAGTTGTCACTCTGAAATTTCCCCTGATGTTGATCCCTGTACAGGAACAGCAGCCATAAAAAGAATATGAAAGTCCTTCATCCACTATGGTCCTGGTGGGACTTCCCCTGGTCTAGGTGTAATATTCTCTATTTCTCTCTCTCACACACACACACACACACACGCACACACACACGCACACACACACGCACACGCACACGCACACACACACACGCACACACACACACACACACACACACACACACACACACACACACACACATGAGCGCACGCACACACACACACATGAGCGCACGCACACACATAACAGACAGACGTTATGTTTTTCTATCCTTCTGGACCCTAAAAGCTATTTCCATTCAAAAAAGCTATTTCCTATTTTCCCTAACCCCTAAACCTAAACCTAACCCTCAACCTAACCCCTAACCCTAACCCCTAACCCCTAACCCTCAACCTAACCCCTAACCCTAAACCTAACCCTAAACCTAACCCTCAACCTACCCTAACCCTAAACCTAACCCTTAAAATAACCTAACCCCTAACCCTAAACCTAACCCTCAACCTAACCCCTAACCCTAACCCCTAACCCTAAACAATAACCCTTAAAATAACCTTTACCCTAACCCTTACCCTAACCTATAACCCTAAACCCTAACCCCTAACCTTAAACAATAACCCTTAAAATAAACCTTACCCTAACCTATAACCCTAACCCTTACCCTAACCTATAACCCTAACCTATAACCCTAACCCTAGCCCTTACCCTAACCTATAACCCTAACCCTTACCCTAACCTATAACCCTAAACCTTACCCTAACCTATAACCCTAACCCTAACCGCTAACATTTTACCCGAACCCTAATTCTAATCCTAACCCTAACCCTAACCCTAATTCTAACCCTAACCCTAATCCAAAACCCTAACCCTAATTCTAACCCTAACCCTAATCCAAACCCCTAACCCTAATTCTAATCCTAACCCTAATCCAAACCCCTAACCCTAATTCTAACCCTAACCCTAATCCAAACCCCTAACCCTAATTCTAATCCTAACCCTAATCCAAACCCCTAACCCTAATTCTAACCCTAACCCTAATCCAAACCCCTAACCCTAATTCTAATCCTAACCCTAATCCAAACCCTAACCCTAATTCTAATCCTAACCCTAACCCTAACCCTAATTCTAACCCTAACCCTAATCCAAAACCCTAACCCTAATTCTAACCCTAACCCTAATCCAAACCCCTAACCCTAATTCTAATCCTAACCCTAATCCAAACCCCTAACCCTAATTCTAACCCTAACCCTAATCCAAACCCCTAACCCTAATTCTAATCCTAACCCTAATCCAAACCCCTAACCCTAATTCTAACCCTAACCCTAATCCAAACCCCTAACCCTAATTCTAATCCTAACCCTAATCCAAACCCCTAAGCTTAAAATAGCCTTTGTCCTCATGGGGACTTGGCCCCAGGAGAGAGCATATTTTCCCTGTTACCTTACTTGTGGGGACTTCTGAGGCTTTTAGGTCCCCACAAGGATAGGAGAACCAAGCCACCCACATTACTGTGGTGTCAACAGAGAGTTATTGTTTATTGTTGTCACTAGTACCAACAGAGGTGTGATCATTCCCTGTATGTTTTGAGCTGACCGATACCAGTAAAAATAAACTTAAAGTCATTATATATAACAGCTATTACATTCCAATCGTTCTCCTGTAGTTACACCATGACACAAGTTCAACCAATCGTTCTCCTGTAGTTACACCAGTACACAAGTTCAACCAATCGTTTTCCTGCGTGAATAAAAGGCTCCTTGATAACCAGCAATGTAACTGTCCTCAAACGTCATCGCTGATTGGCTGATCAGGGTTTTTGATGGCGTCAACTGAAAGACACAACTTACCTGTCTAACCGCTCTTGGTTGTCTGTAAACTCTGAGGGCCAAGCTGAGTACAGCTCACTACTGTTAAACGTTGAGCTCTACGGTGTTCCCCTCAGGTGGACCCCACAACGATTTAATTTGGATTCATGTGGACCGAGAGATATTAGAAGGACATACCATCGTCAGAACTGTCATCTCCAAGTGCAGCTTCACCTTTTTTGGGGGGTGGGGGTGGGGGGTGGATTTGGGACTGTATTTGAGTGGATTACTTTCCCTTTGTAAAGTGGAAGCTGTGGAGAGTAAAGCACAGAAGCTGTTTTACAGAACGAGGAGAGGCAACGGTGTGAGATAATGGCATCCGGATCATCTCTACCAGAGGACAGGTTCTCCTGTCCAATCTGCTGTGACATCTTCAAGGATCCTGTCGTCCTGGCATGTGGCCACAGCTTCTGTGAAGTCTGTCAGCAGGAATACTGGGCAGATAAGAAACCTTGGAAATGTCCAGTTTGTAGGAGAAGATTTCCCGTAGCTATGACTCAACCTCCTCGTAACCTGGCGTTAAATGACGCGTGTGAGGCCTTCTTACAGGAGAGGAGGCAGAGAGCTTCCGCTGGGTCTGAGATACAGGACAGGAGTCGGAGAGCTTCATCTGGCTCTGAGATACAGGACGGGAGTCAGAGAGCTTCATCTGGCTCTGAGGTGCTCTGCAGTCTGCACGGTGAGAAATTCAAACTCTTCTGTCTGAAGGACAAACAGCCCGTCTGCTTGGTGTGTCGAGATTCAAAAGTCCATAAATCTCACGACTGTGTCCCCGTAGACGAGGTTGTCCAGGATCTGAAGGAGGAACTCCACACCTCCCTGAAGCCTTTACAGAAGAACCTAGAGGTCTTTAACAACGTTAAACTAGCCTGTGATAAAACAGCAGAACACATGAAGAGTCAGGTCCAGCACACAGAGAAACAGATTAGGAAAGAGTTTGAGAAGCTTCACCAGTTTCTACGAGATGAAGAGGCAGCCAGGATAGCTGCACTGAGGGAGGAAGAGGAGCAGAAGAGTCAGATGATGAGGAAGAAGATTGAGGAGATGAGCAGAAAGATATCATACCTTTCAGACGCAATCAGAACCATAGAGGAGGAGCTGAAAGATGAAGACATCTCATTCCTGCAGAACTTCAGGACCACAAAGGAAAGATCCCAGTACACACTGCTGGATCCACAGCTGGTCTCAGGAGTTCTGATAGACAAGGCCAAACACCTGGGAAACCTGCAGTTCAGAGTCTGGGAGAAGATGCTGGGGATCCTCAAATACACTCCTGTGATTCTGGACCCAAACACTGCACATCCCAGTCTCTCTCTGACTGATGATCTGACCAGTGTGAGAAGACCAGGCACGTCCCAGCAGTTCGTTAACAACCCAGAGCGATTTATGAGGTACACAAATGTTCTTGGCTCCGAGGGGTTCAGCTCAGGAATACACAGCTGGGAGCTGGAGGTGGGGGACCATCCTGACTGGGTTTTGGGCGTGGCTAAAGAGTCCATTGACAGGAAGCGGGAGCGTGATGCGACACCAAAGAATGGAATGTGGTGTATATCACAGCACGGTGGGAAGTACATAGGAGGAGGAGGTGACATCATCGCTCTGAAGAGGAGACCCCAGAGGATCAGAGTGCAGCTGGACTACAACAGAGGGGAGGTGTCCTTCTACGACCCCAAATACATGACACCTCTCTACACTCTTAAAGTCAGATCTACTGAGAGACTGTTCCCATACTTTAATATTGGGAATGTGGCTAATGGCAACAACCCTGGTATTCAGATCTGCCAATCGAAGGTGTCTCTGAAAGTGAAGTAATCCCTGTGTGTGTGTGTGTGTGTGTGTGTGTGTGTGTGTGTGTGTGTGTGTGTGTGTGTGTGTGTGTGTGTGTGTGTGTGTGTGTGTGTGTGTGTGTGTGTGTGTGTGTGTGTGTGTGTGTGTGTGTGTGTGTGTGTGTGTAAAACATGTGTCAGTTCAGTGGACATTATCAGGAGGTCATTTTGGGGGTTAAGATAATACACACATCATTTTTAGAAACTACAGGACTGAAATATCCCTACGCTATGTGCTTCCCTTTTAATTAAGAATCAATTAAGAAAACATTCTATAAGAATCAATTAAGAATACATTCTATAAGAATCAATTAAGAATACATTCTATAAGAATCAATTAAGAATACATTCTATAAGAATCAATTAAGAATACATTCTATAAGAATAAATTAAGAATACATTCTATAAGAATCAATTAAGAATACATTCTATAAGAATCAATTAAGAATACATTCTATAAGAATCAATTAAGAATCAATTGTTTAAGAATCAATTAAGAATACATTCTATAAGAATCAATTAAGAATCAATTGTTTAAGAATCAATTAAGAATACATTGTTTAAGAATCAATTAAGAATACATTCTATAAGAATCAATTAAGAATACATTCTATAAGAATCAATTAAGAATACAGAATACATTCTATAAGAATCAATTAAGAATACATTCTATAAGAATCAATTAAGAATACATTCTATAAGAATCAATTAAGAATACATTCTATAAGAATCAATTAAGAATACATTCTATAAGAATCAATTAAGAATACATTCTATAAGAATCAATTAAGAATACATTCTATAAGAATAAATTAAGAATACATTGTTTAAGAATCAATTAAGAATACATTCTATAAGAATCAATTAAGAATACATTCTATAAGAATCAATTAAGAATACATTCTATAAGAATCAATTAAGAATACATTCTATAAGAATCAATTAAGAATACATTCTATAAGAATCAATTAAGAATACATTCTATAAGAATCAATTAAGAATACATTCTATAAGAATCAATTAAGAATACATTCTATAAGAATCAATTAAGAATACATTGTTTAAGAATCAATTAAGAATACATTCTATAAGAATCAATTAAGAATACATTCTATAAGAATCAATTAAGAATACATTCTATAAGAATCAATTAAGAATCAATTGTGCAATCAGGTGCTTCTACACCTGCATTGTTTGCTGTTTGGGGTTTTAGGCTGGGTTTCTGTACAGCACTTTGAGATATCAGCTGATGTACGAAGGGCGAAGAATACATTCTATAAGAATCAATTAAGAATATATTATTTAAGAATCAATTAAGAATACATTGTTTAAGAATCAATTAAGAATCCATTCTATATGAATCAATTATCAAGGATGAATCATGGTTGTTATTCTTACAAGAGGAGTGTGCTGTATTGGGAAAATCTCACCATAAGAAAAGTTATTTGTTTCAAATGCAATACATTTTGTTATGTGAAAAACTGTATGTTTTTTTCTGATTAAAAATAAACTTACTGTAAAACTGTCTAATCTCATGCGGTGACTACTTCGTGATCTGAATAAGAGTTCTGTCAGATCAGGCTGACCTTAGCTGTCAGTAGTGTTGACCTGTCAGTAGTGTTGACCTGTCAGTAGTGTTGACCTATCAGTAGTGTTGACCTATCAGTAGTGTTGACCTGTCAGTAGTGTTAGACCTAAAAGGAGTCCATCTAATGTGTGTAAAATGTAAATGTGTTATCTCATTTAGACAGTTTTAATACAGTATCTCATTTAGACAGTTTTAATACAGTATCTCATTTAGACAGTTTTAATACAGTATCTCATTTAGACAGTTTTAATACAGTATCTCATTTAGACAGTTTTAATACAGTATCTCATTTAGACAGTTTTAATACAGTATCTCATTTAGACAGTTTTAATACAGTATCTCATTTAGACAGTTTTAATACAGTATCTCATTTAGACAGTTTTAATACAGTATCTCATTTAGACAGTTTTAATAGAGTATCTCATTTAGACAGTTTTAATACAGTATCTCATTTAGACAGTTTTAATACAGTATCTCATTTAGACAGTTTTAATACAGTATCTCATTTAGACAGTTTTAATACAGTATCTCATTTAGACAGTTTTAATACAGTATCTCATAATATTTCTAAGAACATATTTGCATCAGCATCTCCCCTCCCTCTGTTTCTCACCCCTTCTCTCTGTCTCTCTCTCACTCTCCCACTTCTCTCTCTCTCTTCTCCCTCTCTTTCACTCTCTCACTCTCCCACTTCTCCCTCTCTTTCTCTCTCTCCTCTCCCACTTCTCTCTCTCTCTCTCTCTCTCTCTCCCACTTCTCTCTCTCTCCCACTTCTCTCTCTCTCCCTGTCTCCCTGTCTCCCACTTCTCTCTCTCTCTCTCTCTCCCACTCTCTCTCTCTCTCTCTCTCTCTCTCTCTCTCTCTCTCTCTCTCTCTCTCTCTCTCTCTCTCTCTCTCTCTCTCTCTCTCTCTCTCTCTCTCCTCCATCCACCAGGGTGCTGTGATAACCCCAGCTATGGACCTCTCCATGCCCATGCAGCCCTCCAGTATGATGGGTGCTATAACACAGCAGATGAACCACATGTCCCTGGGAAACACAGGAACCGTAAGTCTGACTGTAATCCTGCTGTGTCATCTATCACCCACCAGGTGTCCTTTGGAGTTATTTTAATAAGCTTGACATCTTGATAAACTCATTTCCTGACGACGGCTCACTGATCTTCGTACTTGGCGACATCAACCTCCCGACGTCTGCCTTCGATTAATTTATTTTCAACTCCTTCTTTTTCCTCCTTGCCTCCTTGCTTCCTTGCCTCCTTGCCTCCATGCCTCCCTGCCTACTTGCCTCCTTGCCCCCATGCCTCCTTGCCTCCATGCCTCCTTGCCTCCATGCCTCCTTGCCTCCATGCCTCCTTGCCTCCTTGCCTCCTTGCCTCCTTGCCTCCATGCCTCCTTGCCTCCATGCCTCCATGCCTCCTTGCCTCCACGCTTCCTTGCCTCCATGCCTCCTTGCCTCCATGCCTCCTTGCCTCCATGCTTCCATGCCTCCTTGCTTCCATGCCTCCATGCCTCCTTGCCTCCATGCCTCCTTGCCTCCTTGCCTCGCTCTTTCCCAGTCGTCTCCAGCTCACACGACAATAGGCTTGACCTCACCTTTACTCGAGACAATGCATTGTGTGTAAGTGACTCTGGATGAGAGCGTCTGCTAAATGACTAATATCCAGGTGTTTTTCCTGCTCTCTAACAGCAGTACATGTCTGCAGCAGCTGCTCCAATGCAAGGAGCCTACATTCCTCAGTACCCTGCAGTGCCTGCCTCCGCCCTCACAGTGGACGTAAGTTAAACTCTTTACCATGCAGATTTAACCCTAACCCTTAACCTACAACACCCTTAACCTACAACACCATAACCTACAACACCCTTAACCTACGACACCATAACCCACCTACAACACCCTTAACCTACGACACCCTTAACCTACAACACCCTTAACCTACGACACCCTTAACCTACGACACCCTTAACCTACAACACCCTTAACCTACGACACCATAACCTACAACACCCTTAACCTACAACACCATAACCCACACACCCTAACCTACAACACCATAACCTACAACACCATAACCCTTAACCCACAACCCCTTAACCTACAACACCCTTAACCTACGACACCATAACCCTTAACCCACAACCCCTTAACCTACAACACCATAACCTACAACACCATAACCTACAACACCCTTAACCTACAACACCATAACCCACAACACCCTTAACTTACGACACCATAACCCACAACACCCTAAACCTACAACACCCTTAACCTACAACACCATAACCTACAACACCATAAACCTACAACACCCTTAACCTACAACACCCTTAACCTACAACACCATAACCTACAACACCCTTAACCTACAACACCATAACCTACAACACCATAACCCACAACACCCTTAACCTACAACACCATAACCTACAACACCATAACCTACAACACCCTTAACCTACAACACCCTTAACCTACAACACCATAACCTAAACCCATAACCTACACACCCTTAACTTACGACACCATAACCTACAACACCATAACCCACAACACCATAACCTTAACCCACAACACCATAACCTACAACACCATAACCTACAACACCCTTAACCTACAACACCATAACCCACAACACCATAACCTACAACACCCTTAACCCACAACACCATAACCCACAACACCATAACCCACAACACCATAACCTACAACACCATAACCTACAACACCCATAACCTACAACACCATAACCTACAACACCATAACCTACAACACCCTTAACCTACAACACCATAACCTACAACACCATAACCTACAACACCCTTAACCCACAACACCATAACCCACAACACCATAACCCACAACACCATAACCCACAACACCCTAACCACAACCTAACCTACAACACCATAACCTACAACACCATAACCTACAACACCATAACCTACAACACCCTTAACCTACAAACCTACAACACCATAACCTACAACACCATAACCCACAACACCCTTAACCTACAAACCATAACCCTAACCTACAACACCATAACCTACAACACCATAACCTACAACACCCTAACCCACAACACCATAACCTACAACACCATAACCCACAACACCATAACCCACAACACCATAACCTACAACACCCTTAACCCACAACACCATAACCTACAACACCATAACCCACAACACCATAACCCACAACACCATAACCTACCACACCATAACCCACAACACCATAACCTACAACACCATAAACCACAACACCATAACCCACAACACCATAACCCACAACACCATAACCTACAACACCCTTAACCCACAACACCAACCTAACCTAACAACACCATAAACCATACAAACACCATAACCTACAACACCATAACCTACAACACCCTAACCTACAACACCATAACCTACAACACCATAACCTACAACACCATAACCCACAACACCATAACCTACAACACCCTAACCTACAACACCATAACCTACAACACCCCTAACCTACAACACCATAACCTACAACACCCTTAACCTACAACACCATAACCTACAACACCATAACCTACAACACCATAACCTACAACACCATAACCTACAACACCATAACCTACAACACCATAACCTACAACACCATAAACCTACAACACCATAACCTACAACACCCTTAACCTACAACACCATAACCTACAACACCCTTAACCCACAACACCATAACCTACAACACCCTTAACCTACAACACCATAACCTACAACACCATAACCTACAACACCCTTAACCCACAACACCATAACCTACAACACCCTTAACCTACAACACCATAACCTACAACACCATAACCTACAACACCATAACCTACAACACCCTTAACCTACAACACCATAACCTACAACACCATAACCTACAACACCATAACCTACAACACCATAACCTACAACACCATAACCTACAACACCATAACCCACAACACCATAACCCACAACACCATAACCTACAACACCATAACCTACAACACCATAACCCACAACACCATAACCTACAACACCATAACCTACAACACCCTTAACCTACAACACCATAACCTACAACACCATAACCCACAACACCATAACCTACAACACCATAACCCACAACACCATAACCCACAACACCATAACCTACAACACCATAACCTACAACACCCTTAACCTACAACACCATAACCTACAACACTATAACCCACAACACCATAACCTACAACACCCTTAACCTACAACACCATAACCCTTAACCTACAACACCATAACCTACAACACCATAACCCACAACACCATAACCTACAACACCCTTAACCTACAACACCATAACCTACAACACCATAACCCACAACACCATAACCTACAACACCATAACCTACAACACCATAACCTACACCCATAACCTACAACACCATAACCCACAACACCATAACCTACAACACCCTAACCTACAACACCATAACCTACAACACCCTAACCTACAACACCATAACCTACAACACCCTTAACCCACAACACCATAACCTACAACACCATAACCTACAACACCATAACCTACAACACCATAACCTACAACACCATAACCTACACAACACCATAACCTACACACCATAACCTACAACACCATAACCTACAACACCATAACCTTAACCTACAACACCATAACCTACAACACCATAACCTACAACACCATAACCTACAACACCAACCTAACCTAACAACACCATAACCTACAACACCATAACCTACAACACCATAACCTACAACACCATAACCTACGACACCATAACCTACAACACCATAACCTACAACACCCTTAACCTACAACACCCTTAACCTACAACACCATAACCTACAACACCCTTAACCTACAACACCATAACCTACAACACCCTTAACCCACAACACCATAACCTACAACACCATAACCTACAACACCCTTAACCTACAACACCATAACCCACAACACCATAACCCACAACACCATAACTGACAACACCATAACCTACAACACCATAACCCACAACACCATAACCTACAACACCATAACCTACAACACCATAACCTACAACACCCTTAACCTACAACACCATAACCTACAACACCATAACCTACAACACCATAACCTACACCTACAACACATAACCACAACACCATAACCCACAACACCATAACCTACAACACCATAACCGACAACACCATAACCTACAACACCATAACCTACAACACCATAACCTACAACACCATAACCCACCTACAACACCATAACCTACAACACCATAACCCTTAACCTACAACACCATAACCTACAACACCATAACCTACAACACCATAACCTACAACACCATAACCTACAACACCATAACCTACAACACCCTTAACCTACAACACCATAACCTACAACACCATAACCCTTAACCTACAACACCATAACCTACAACACCATAACCTACAACACCATAACCTACAACACCATAACCTACAACACCATAACCCATAACCTACAACACCATAACCTACAACACCCTAACCTACAACACCCTTAACCTACAACACCCTTAACCTACAACACCATAACCTACAACACCATAACCTACAACACCATAACCTACAACACCATAACCACAACACCATAACCGACAACACCATAACCTACAACACCATAACCTACAACACCATAACCTACAACACCATAACCTACAACACCATAACCTACAACACCATAACCTACAACACCATAACCTACAACACCATAACCTACAACACCATAACCTACAACACCATAACCTACAACACCATAACCCACAACACCATAACCTACAACACCATAACCTACAACACCATAACCCACAACACCATAACCTACAACACCATAACCTACAACACCATAACCTACAACACCATAACCCACAACACCATAACCCACCTACAACACCATAACCTACAACACCATAACCTACAACACCCTTAACCTACAACACCATAACCTACAACACCATAACCTACAACACCATAACCTACGACACCATAACCCACCACAACACCCTTAACCTACAACACCATAACCTACGACACCCTTAACCTACAACACCATAACCTACAACACCATAACCTACAACACCATAACCTACACACCATAACCCACCACAACACCCTTAACCTACAACACCATAACCTACAACACCATAACCTACAACACCATAACCTACAACACCATAACCTACAACACCATAACCTACAACACCATAACCTACAACACCATAACCTACAACACCATAACCTACGACACCATAACCCACCACAACACCATAACCTACAACACCATAACCTACGACACCATAACCCACCACAACACCATAACCTACAACACCATAACCCACCACAACACCCTAACCCACAACACCCTAACCCACCACAACACCCTAACCCACAACAACCTAACACACAACACCATAACACACAACACCCTAACCCACAACACCATAACCCACAACAACCTAACACACAACACCATAACTCACAACACCCTAACCCACAACACCATAACCCACAACACCATAACCCACAACACCATAACACAGAACACCATAACTCACAACACCCTAACCCACAACACCATAACACACAACACCATAACTCACAAAACCCTAACCCACAACACCATAACCCACAACACCCTAACACACAACACCATAACCCACAACACCATAACCCACAACACCAT